>NW_010304227.1:124360-146274 GCF_000700745.2 Antrostomus carolinensis | reverse complement strand
AGAAGCAAAAGAAACTTAGAAAACAGAATTCAAAACAAAGCTGTGAGAAAAATAAGTAAAGAATGACATCAATGTGCAATTAAGTTTAAAAATTATTCAGGACGTTTTGCAAAGACTTAATTTACTTCTAGGTCTTTAACAGAGGAAAGGAACAAAACCCACTAAATTAAAGATCTTTTTGACCCTCCATGTTAATTTGATTAATATAGAAAACAGGCAATTTGACAGTCACAGGATGTCTGCTTCTGAAAAAGTTTCAAAATGAGAAATGTAAAGTAACCTAGCTTTTTCTATCACTATAGCCCTTTATCTATTTGTTTTCTTAGAAACATTTGCTTTCAAATCAAATGTTGTATGTGATAGAGGGAACATCTTATATATCTGCTCCCAAAGTGTATCTACTGTTTGTGCTTTGGACCCCAGCTGCACAAAATATAGCTACATTTGAGATTTTGCAAAAAAACTCCACGATTTGATAGAAATATTATTGAGGACTTGGATATGCCCTTGTGATGCAGGTAGGAACTATTTTTCTTTTTTTTTTCCTTTTTCTTTTTTTCTTTTTCTTTTTTTCTTTTTTTCTTTTTCTTTTTTCTTTTTTTTCTTTTTCTTTTTTTTCTTTTTCTTTTTTTCTGCCATGCACTCAAAGATGAGATCTTTATTCTACTATTTGTCTTACACTGTAGCTGTATCTTTCACTGGAGATTTTGCCACAGTGATATCAAGATTACTGAAAAGTTTATAAGTTTTTTACCTTTAAAACATTACTTTCCTTTCTTAGACTCTATATCCAGGACTTACATCTTCTTATAACATTTGAATAATTATTTGAGTATATAGGAGGCATAAACAAAATGTTCCAATGCTTCTTGAAATCAAATAGGCAGTGCTACAAACTCATTGGTCACCAATACAGTTACATTCTAGTTTTCTGTCTCTAAAGATTTACTTTAACCATTGAAAAAATAGCTAAACCAACAGTTTTAGAATAATGAAAAATACTGTGACATATTGTCTGTGTTATTTTTATCCTTTAAATAATCCTCTTTTATTTTATTACATATTGCACATCACATATTTTATCACAGCATAATAACTTCATATGAGCTGGAGTATAATCTGTAATTTGAAAAGACAGTTCTCTTTGTAACAAAAAGCATTAGCATTTTTATATAAGAACAGTAAAAAAATATTATTATTTTTTTTGAGTCTAATAAAGCAAAGTAGGAAGACTATACTGTTGTATTTTAAATTCCATATTCTTGCTTCTCTGTGCATGTACTTCTGATAGTAGTCATATAAATTAGCTAAGAGCTAGGTTAAAAAGGTGAAATTTTGAAAAGAATTCCGGTTAGGTTGACTCTAGGGTCCTCTAATTTTTACCACCCGTCTTGAAGTACCACGAAGGAGCTTGATTTTCAGAATTGCTTAGCACACCATGAAATCAAAATCTCATCACAGCTTGACTGCCTGACAGCGAGACACAGAGTCCTTACTTTTGAAACTGTTGGCTGCTATTTCAGTTTCCCTCATGTTTGAGATCCAAGGATCTTCATTCAGACTCATTACCAGGAACTGGTACAGTTCAGCTAAACTGCTTGTCAGATGCCTATGGGAAATTTATCCTATTTCTGTAATGTATACCTATGGAGATATTACCAGTATATTTCACGTGGTTAGAGTGCATGTTATTTTTCTACAGTGAATTATATTGAGTTTCTGTCAAAAGTATGAAAATCATTAGTTTTTTGACTAATTGACCCCACAACCTAGCTTTTGTCCTCTGCTCCAGCAGGCCGTGGAGCAGGGAGGGCAGCACTGCTGGCCCCGCTCTAGGATGAGGAGGACACCTGTCTAAAGTCTTACTTCTTCACTGCAGTGGGGGTAGAGCCACAAGGTGGATAGTGTTCATCCCAGAGAGAAACAAAGAGAGAGGCAGTGACTGCATGTGAATAGGTAGACGTTAGTCATCACCTCCTTTGGCCTTTGGCATGTTAAATGGCCTTAAAGTCAACATATGCTTACCTGATACACATAGGACCTGTTTCTACCTGAGCTCTTTGGGCACTTCTGTCATCAGCAGTAGAAAAAAGGGTGTTATTTACTGACATTTCTGGAGGTGTTCATTTCAGGTTCTCTGTGCCAAACATGCCAGTTCCACACAGTGAAATACTGTGGTGAATGCTATACACCTCAGCCCAAAACTGTTGTTGAGCATGGCTCAGCTCTTTACAAATTGCTAATGGTTTTTGTGCATGTGTTATCTCAAGCTCCAGTACTGCTGTTTATATGTGAATGTACTTCTGGAAAACTATTTTATTATAACTAATAGCTTTATGTTATGTGATGATTGTGAAGAAAATGAATTTCCTATTTCCTTCAGGTTTGTTTTCCTTTTATTCCAAGTGGCACAAGGTCCCAGATCCTCATTTTCCAAAACATTTTTGTTCTTCAGCTCTTTCTTTGCATGTAAGGGCAATATTTATTGTATGTTTTTCAGCCATGCAGTGCTGTATTAGGTAGTCTAAAGGTACACCAAACCCTGTACCCTATGGCAGCAGACAACAGAGTATGCTAAGAGAAGAGTAGGAGAACAGGACATGACCTGTTCCCCTGTTCCCCATTACCTTCTCAACTTTCAGTTTATGTTCTAAATGGAGAACACAGATGATGACTAGAAGGATTCATCACCATTTGTTTTTCAGAGGCAATGACAAAATGAGGAATTACTTCACCCAGGCATTCAAACCAATAACTGAAACCATTTCTCTTAGGCCTTGCCCAAGAAGCTGTAAAATATCACTGTCAGAGAATATCTGACATTCATGTAAATAAGTCTTTTCTTGGGCCCAAAGTCACTCTTACAGTTAAACTTGGACCAGATTCAGGATTGAATCCTGTATTCTAACTTGAAGCTGTAACATTGACTTAAAAAGAAGGAAACTATAGTTCCTAAACTGGGAACTACCCAATGCTTGTATAATCACCAGGTGCCGGGCTATGCCAAGCAGATCTGGTCATGTTAATAGGGCCTAAATTAGCATAACAGGAACTTTAAATGTGCAAAACAAGGGCAGTGCAAACCCTGGGTTACTGTGTGTGGAATTTTCTGGGCAATCCAAATGGTGATTAGGTGAACTTTACACATAGGATTTTATGAAAAATGGCAATACTTTTATAGATGATAAATTATTAATCCCTATACTATATATGGTAATATTTTAATCATAATTAACCTATTTAGTATTAATGAGGATGTACTGTGTGAGTTGAAAGTCCTATTAATTTTGTAGTTAAAAAGCCATTCAATTTTAAGCTGCAGCATCAGGAAATGAACATTATAGTGTCGCGAAAGCAATAGACACAGTGGAAATACTATTTCAGCAGCCCATAATAAGGGAAAAAAAATCTCTCTTTTTCAAAACTTCAAGCCTTAGTTGATGTCAGGCCCAGTATCACTGGTAGAGTTTTGTAAATTTTTACCAGTCAGTTGCCTGCTATCCACAGTACTGAAATTCTAAAAGGATAATATTTCTTTTTTTCATTTTTCTACCTCTCTGCCCTTTTTGGCCTCTATCTTACTTCTCCACTCAGGGGATCTTCAACCTGTGAAAGCAATAGCCACATTTTCTTAGTAATAATGTCTCATGTTACAATATCAAGCACGTGTTACTCAGTAGAACCTGGGGCTATAGTGAAGCATTGATATATTTCTTTTCAGTAGGAATCCCTAGTGCTGTGGATAGGGATTTTTTACTGAAAAACTGATTGCTTGACCTACACCTTGGTTTGACTCAGAGCTGCACACCTTACAGATATTGCATTCCAGTGCAAAGGAGCATTGATTTTTTATTTATTTATTTATTTTTCAACAAGTAAACTCTGCCTTGATAGATATATAAAAATGAAGAATACATTCATTTCCAAAAATAATTGATAGACTTACCTGGCTACATAGTAAGTCCAACATTAGGAGTAAGAGATTCATGTATAATGCATTTCTAACGTAGCACAATGAAGAAGTATTAACAACGTTGTTCTAGAGGAGCAAGGCCAGAGGTCCTTTCACTCTGATGCCCATTCTTCATGATCTCTTTGAAACTCATAAGCTCTCTGCTTAACATGTGTCCTCTTTGTTATTGTCCTGTGGGGAAATTTTCAATCACCTTTGATTTACTTTCCCATTTACAGCTTCAACCAACAACAATGTCCAGTAACATTAAACTTTCCTGAATTCCTTCAGAAAGCCTAAAAAATGTGTGATCTGCCTCCCACCCCTGTTGTTTCCCAAGACTGGCCATTTCTCCAAAGGCCAGAGCAGAAGTAGGCATGACTTACTTGTCAAGCTTTTGGTAAGTGATGCCATTCAAATTATTTTTTATTTGTTTTTATCAAAAGTTAACCATTGTGGTTTGGAACTTATATCTATTAAAGCCCCAGCTCAGGCAGGCTCTGTTCAAGATCAGTGCAGCTACATAAATTCTTTTCTTGTTGTTTAGATTAATCAAAATGGAGGACATAAATTCTTTATTTGGTGCTTAGATTAATCAAAATGGAGGGAAGGATTTCATTTTGTTTTGTATAAAACTACTCATTCTTGGTAGGCAATGCTACAGAGATAATTTATTCATATCTGTTATAAAATATGCCTGTAATAACTTTTAGAATATTAATTTTTCCATCTCTAATGCTAAATGAAAAACACATTTAAGACTCTCAATTTAGTGTCTCATCAGTCTAATATAGTTTTTCTATGTCTATTTCAGTACCAGCCTTATAAATAATCTTTTTTTAAAGTATGTATACAATCTCATATATCCTTACATTGATATGTGAGTTGTCTTGTGAATGCTAAAGCAGTTTGGAGAATTTTTTTAAGCAGGCGTAGGCATACAGCTGCAACAATACTGTTACTTATCTGCATTTTATACAAAGAGCTTGTATAAACAGAGAAATTTATGTTCCAAGTCTATGACTAGCTTTACATACTGAGAGCTGAAAGAGCTTAAGATAAAAGAGTGACAAGAATTACTACTTTATTTCAAGAATAAGTGAATATCTGTTAAAAGCAGTAAAATGTTGTGTGGGTTTTTTTAAACAAATATTTTGACATTTTCTCTTGCTTCTAAAGAAAATGTAAGCAAAAACATGAGGGCTTAGCTAGAATTCTGTCATCAATGAAAAATATTTTCTGTCTTGCTCTGAAAGCTGAACACACTGATTTTCTGTTTATATACTACGAGTTTATCCTTGCTAATTTATTAAAAATATCAAGTGGACCTTCCTGGAAGTGGTACACATTGCCTGTGTTAAATCAAACCAAACCGCACTGCTTGTATGGGAATATTGCCCATAGTACAGCCGGGAAGAGGTGGTCTCAGGTATGACTGCATGCTAAATGTAGGTACCTTTTTATCTGTTTGCTTGGGGTTTTTTTGTGTTGTTTTTGTTTTTTTTTTTAATTTATTTTGCTTCCCCCCTTTTATTTTGCATTTTGCATAAAACAAAACAAAATGTTTTATTGCTTTGATGCTTAAACAGAACTTGGAGACACTAAGCCCCTTTCTATCCCATGCAACCACTTCAGAGATTGCCAAGCTTTGTGTGAGCACTGGCTAGTTTTCTTGCTCACATTGCTCCTGATAGAAGAGATTCAGCAATGTCACCAGCAAATGGTCAGGTCCTCAGCCAGCCCTGAATTGCCCAAAACGATGTGTTGAGAGAAGATTCAGTGAGCTGCAAAAGGTCACCTAGGATTTTTTTTTATCTGAGACCCTTTTCCTAGTGAAATTTCTACTAAGCACTGAACCTGCTCTGTTCTCTACACTCTGAGTGCAGTATTTCTAAACCATAATTGCTTTTCCTGTTTCAGAAAGTCCACGGCCTACTTATACAGAGCATGGACAGGTGAGTACATTTATAGCTGTTTGTTGATGTATGTGAGACTGCCCCGCGCTACTCAGATAGCTGGCAGAATGACACAGCAATTTTTGCCTCTAACGCTACAACTCTTACATATAACAGTTGCCTTCTTATGTTTGCAAGCCACAGGCAATTAATTGAATTAAAAGGTTGATCAAAGTAATTTAACAAAGGAACCATTGTTTTTCTAGTTATCTGTGAAAAAATTGACATTATTTCAACAGCATCAGATGTTATATTCAGAAAAGTTTGACTGTCAAGATTGTGTATCCTCACAAAGTAATTCAGAGCACATTATCTCCTCTTTTGAGAGATAAATGCTGAGGAAAAATGTAATTTCTTTCCTTATTTCATTTTGCTGGTTTTGGTCATGTAGCAGTTGCAGTTAAAGATCATAACTTTATACCCTGCATGCATTAGGAGTAAAAAAAATATAAAATGTAACTAGTTGGTATATTTCTATAGCCAAAATTGTTTATGTGGGGCTTGTTGCTGATGTCACAAGCTTAAAAATCAGCACAGATGGGCTGGGATGGCTAAATAAATTCTTTAATGTTCTCTTTCTGTGGATGGGGCCATTCTTGAAATGGCATCTGTGCATGGGAGTCAGACTGGAAAGGAGATATTCCCTTCCCTTTTGTGCTGGACTACCTGGGGCTGGGACTTTAGTCACAATGTACAGGAGTAGGTATAAGTCTGTGAAGAAAGATAAGCTGTGTCTTACTGTTTCTAAGGGGCAAGAAGGAAGCACAGATATTTCCAGGCTATCCCTGTCAGATGATATTAGGTGTCTACCTCTGGTGTAATTAATTACCTATACAGCAAATAGAGAGAACAGGTGTCTCTTAGAGATGACTCAGAGCTGTACATTACATGGCTACATGCAGGCAGTATATACCCTGCTCAGAGACCTGTTCTGGGTTGTGGGGCTCCTGAGATTGCTCCAAAAAAAAATGCAAATTTTGATTACTACCAACCAAGTGACTCTATGGTGCAATACTTGATTTTTTATCTGCTGAACAATCAGTCTGATTCCCTAAAGCAATTGAAGCACAGCCAGCCAAACCAATTTCCCATTAGGTAAAAAATACATAACAATTATAAAAAAGTAGCTTACTGCAAGTTTGTTTTTAGACCTCCTGCATTTCTATTCCAAGGTCATTTCCTGTTAATTTAACTAATTTGCCATTTAGGAGAGAGGAAGGAGAGGGTCATTCTTGAAGCATTACATTTTCTAACAAGTTATGTGTGCAATTGATTTTTTTTTTTCTCCCTAAAAAAAAAAAAAAAAAAAAAAATGCCATCTTGGAATAACAAAAAGCCATTTCCAGAAATATATTCTAGAAATTATTTTTCTTCTGTTGCAGATGAAACAGAATAAATTACACCCCACAGTGGATCTGGATGCTGGTGTTTATTTAAGAACCAGCAGGATTAGATCTTTTACCCTGCTTGATCATCCCACACACACATTCCTTCCCTATCCCCTGGGCTGTATTCCCAGGTCTTGACTTTCCTTCCCCACAGGGAGGTTGCTCCAGGAAGCTCAGGCAGAAAGTTGTGCTAGTTCGCGCTGTGCCACTGCTCACCATCACCAGTCCTGGGTGTTAGTGGCCAAGGCCCCTGGGTGCTCATGGGCATTCATTTTCACCCAATAGCCTGATCTCCAGGATCTTCCTCCTCTTCTGGGGTCTTTCCTGGAGGCAGGGTTTGCACTTTCATCTTTCCATGATTGCTTCTTCTTTTGGGGAAACCACCTTTTTTGTATCTGCTCTTCTTTCCAGAACCCGAGCCCTTCGTTTCCCAATCTGAATAGTCCCTGTGCAGAAGCATGATATGTGTGATTAGCCTCCTGATTGGCAGTTCCTGTCTCTATCAACTGGCAGACTGGGGTCATACCACTTCTGTTTCATCCAGGTGCTATGAATATTTGGAATCAACCCATATTGGCAACAGCTAACAAGCAACAGACTTCAAAATTTTAGTTTCAGATATTCACTCACATACATCCAATAAGCTGTTACCTGTGAGCGTTATCAACTTAAGTTTTTTTACACCTTATATCACCTCCTAATGTCAATGATTTTAACATGCTATTGTGTTATGCTGCCATTTCAGTTTGGGGCCTACTTCCTTGTAAAGGTCAAGGTCAACCATAGATGCTTATTAACCATAAAGCAAGAAGTCAAAAGGAGTGGGTAAGAAATTCCATTCCAGTGTACAGTTTTCCTCCTGCCTTTACTACTTTAAGGTAAGAGTCAATCAGGATGATCTGTCTGTGTCTTCCTTTAACTGCACGTGATAAATTATTTTAGATCTGGTCATAATGGAAGATCCCATTCTTTTACTTATTGCATAATAATATGATTTGAGGATAATGATTTGTTAAAGTTCTTAAACTTCCATAGGTTCAAAGAATACAATTTTTCCAGATATATTACCTAGTATATTGCTATGCAATGATGAAAAAGATTATTCACATGACCATTTACATTTTAAAGAGTGTATCAAACCAGCCTTAAAGTTAAGATTATAATGTTCTCTTATTTAATCATTGATATTTCATTTGAAGGTAAAGGATACTTTATTTTATGATGCATTTATTCCATGACAGAAATTTTTCATATTATTATTTTATACCTGAATTAGTTGTAAATATTTTTATTACACTATGACAACTTCAAGACTGAGTTTGCTTTGGTTAAAAGTGTAGAGAAAAGAAGTAATCCATATGCCAGCTGATTCATGTGCAGAATTAATTTTAGTTTACCAGCATTCTCTAAGCAGTGAGTCTTATTTAAACTTTCAGTTAGCCAATGAGCTCAACTCCCTGATGAATAAGTCCCTGAAATAGGAATCAAAATACATGAGAATTGCTGAGTTATAATTTCTGAATCATAGCATGTATAAACCATAAAGCTGACAAACCTATATTATGACATATTATGACATTTATAAAACCAATAGATTCAAAAGGCTCTATAATCTACTTCAGTTGGAGCATCTTAAAGAGCCTTGAATGAGTAATCTCAAGAAAAAAAAAAACAACTATTCTAATAAACTCAAAAATCACATTGGATACTTTGTGTTATGTCTCTACACTGAAAAGAGTTAAGACGGTTAAGACTTTTTCTTTAAAGAGAATTTGAAATTTGTCAGTAAAACCAAGAAGAATAAAATAAAAAGACTTTTCCTGGAAAGACCAATTTTTTTGTTGTTGTTGCTGTTTTTGTTACAAAACTTTATTTTTTGTGGTAGACTGTTTTTTGCTGCTATCATCCCTTCCTTTCCTGATTATCATAATAATTATTAAAATGACAGTCCTTAATTAATTGTTTAAATCTTTAAAATCTACTGATTTTTTAAATAACATGTTGATAAATGAAATATTAAAGTGTGTTGATTAAGAATTTTTTTCACAAAGCTAAAATCTAAACCTTGTAGGAATCTAAAGTGAGGTCACTGTAAACCTTTGGCTTCTATAGGAGTACGTCACCTCCTGAGATGGACATTTGCTACGTCTAAATGTTCAAGTTTTGTGCAGTGAGGTTATAATACATTATACCTGAACTATCAATTTACAGCTCTAGAGAGCCATTTTCCTACCCCTTTTACATCAGCAACTGCAACATCACTCAAGTATACAAGTAATATGCCAGAATAATCAGAGTAGGGATAGATATGTACCTAGGCTATGGAATGGTATTTTTAGCAGTCATAGCAATAAAGCCAAGTTATTCTCATGGGACATCTGATTCTTTTGATCTGAACATTAATTAGTATGCAGAGAATGATGGACAATGTATAAAAATAAAAATATAAAGGTATCATTAACTTCATAAAAGAGTAGCAACAGCAACACCCAAGTTACAAGGTAAACCTACTCTTAATATAAACAAGATAACTTTATCTTGATTAATGTTTACGTAAAAAAGTTTTAAACATTCTCCTTGCAGTTTCTCGCTGCAGTGAATGTGTATTACTATGCTGGAAACTGAGAAACAAGTTTTGTTACCACATGAAAATACTTAATTGGGGATTAATACGGAAAAATATTAGTAGGAGAAAGCGTATACATAATATGTGTAAATGTTGAAAAATCCAGACTTCAGTGAATGAAGTCTAAATTATTTATAGGGAGATGAACAAGAATTTTTTTTGCTGGCAATGGTGATGCATAGTCCTGGTGAACCTTAGCTTCAGAGCAGAGTCCCTGAAGTTGAACAGTGCAAGCATGGAACATAGTCTAATCATAATCATGCACCTATGAACTTTGGGGTTTTTAGCTGATAGAGGAAAGGAATTTCTTTAAAGTTAAGCATGGGTACTTACCAAATCCCTTAATACAAATATTAAGTTAATATTGTTAAAGAGAAGAGATTGCTCAGGTGATCATGGTGGTTTACAGTAGTGACATAAGAGTCTCCTTTCTCCGCAGCTACCAGTAAAAAGAGATTTTCTGCTCTCTGTTGTAAGTTAAGTGCATACTTTTATGCATTCAATAAAGTACTTTGGTTCCATCCAGAGTACGGATTGCTCTGCTTCTGCAGATCCAAGATTTCAAAGCACAGGAGTAATAACAAACTTGGTATAAATTTGAGTCATATCTTTAAAGGTTGTTAGTATCAATAAGTTTTTATTTTAGTTAGTGTTTGTATTGTATCCTTTTAGTCAAACTTACATAGGTTCTAACAGTTTTGATCAGCTTCTTGTAACTGATGAATTCCTCCCCCTGCAGAAAGAGGGTCATCCTCACTTGTGTTGTCAAATTGCCAAAACAGAGTGTTAACTGAATATGATATTGTAGTGTCTGAAATTCCACCAAGTTTGTGAAGGTTCCACAGTGCTATTTGAAAAACTTGGTTTTGAATGGAAAATGCAAAATATCTGGTAATTTTGGGGGATGTAAAATTTTGAGATTCCTATTAATCTTGCTATGCGTAAAGTCTGTAGTTTGAGATATTTACATATGAAAAACCAGGTCATAATTATTTAACTATGTTTGCCATGAAGCATATGCTCCATAAAAATGAGAAAATATTTATTGTTCAGTATAAATATATATATAAATTGTAATATATATACTCTTAATCGGTTCTGGGTAGGGATAAAAGTCCATGTTCATTCACTTACTGGTCTTTTTGCTGAGATTTTTCAATGTGGGGTGTCATGGTTTATGTGGACAGCTGTCTAGTAGGAACGGATTGACGTTTAACAAAATTAAATCTACTAACTGACAGATGGCAATGAATTTTGGTCACAGTCAGCAGTACCTGAATTATTTAAAGGTAAGAAGCTCAATACTGTGCTATTGTTCTCTTTAGTGAATTTTGCTGCTGTCTATAGCCATCTTTATTGGCAACAGAATGGAAGAAAATATGGGATTAGAGAAAAGGTAAAACTGCATACTCAGAAAGCATCACTTGATGAAACACATGAAAATAATAACAAATTTAATATGACTAATGCTATCAGTGCTTCAGGGAGTGAAGCAAGTGTTCCTGACTGAAGACATAAAATATTACCACAGATAACCAATAAGGGCTTTCCTATATATGAGGAAAATAACCCAAATGCAAGCTAGGTCTAGAGAAATTTTTTTAATATTATCTGGAATTGATTTTGAGAAGACGTTTTTGAAAGTTTAAACTTACCAACTAGTTAAGGCCCCATTATTACTTTCTAATTTCTTTTCAAGAAGGCAGCTGACAAACCTGTGTTCTCTGTCTGTTATTTTAGGTGAAAGTTTCTTGGTTTCTATACTTTTGGAGAAAAAGCAATGAGGGAAGCCACTCTTTGTAAGTGGGGACTCAAAAGC
The DNA here is from genome assembly GCF_000700745.2 of Antrostomus carolinensis. Lineage (NCBI taxonomy): Eukaryota > Metazoa > Chordata > Aves > Caprimulgiformes > Caprimulgidae > Antrostomus > Antrostomus carolinensis. The sequence continues at coordinate 134,534 of NW_010304227.1, read as the reverse complement.
CCACTCCACATCAGGAGAAGAGTGAAGGAGACCTCACCTGTAATAGCCAGGAAATGCCTCCCATAAAGACAAAATGTACGTTCACCATTTTATCAGCAATAACTATCTGAAGGTCCCTCAATTCTTCATGAAAAAACCAAAACAAACCTTATAATGGATGAGGTCATAAATTCAACTTTCCTGCCCACATCTCAGAAACTAACACCAACGTCAAGATCTAGGAAACTGTGCTTCAGCCCCTATGTCCAAAATCATGTGAGCGCAAAGATCCCAAGGAAATAAATTGAAAATGCGGACATTTCTTTGTCGTTTCCATCTCTTGTAGGACTGCTTTTGTTCTTTCAGTTTATGAATGAGAACAGTATGTATATATTTTGGAGGGAAAATTGCACCATTGGCAATTTCCTAAAAGTAGATTCAGTCCTTGCCTTTATCTCCAGTTCTGGTAACTATGTTAGAAGTAGTGTTGTACAAAAAGTGAAACTACAAGTTGTCCAGCAATTATTTTTGTTACTGTGTTGATGATTTGGGACAAGACAAATAGAGAAGGTGGAATAAGACTGGAAGAGAAGGTATACATTCTCCCATTATTGTCCCACCTTTCCTACAGAGTAGCATAAATAACTTTAGCAATATTTTTAGAAGTATTCAAGTAGTAATTAATAAAGAAATAGCATACATCTTCGTAATTTCGTATGTGAAATTAATTAAAATTTCCACTACTTTTTAAGAAGCCGTACTTTTCTAGTCTACCTTATAATTTGGTTTAAATTTTCTGTTAATTAAAAAAAATATTTTATTTTTTAACTTATGACAATGCTACTATGATCTACATTCATTACAGTTCTGAGACCACAGTTTATTCAAATCCAAATGAATTATCAACACACAGGTCTATTATATTCATAGATGGAAATTTCAACCTAAATAGAATTAAAATACATTTAATTCACAATGGATAAAACCAATTTCACAAAACAGGATGCTTTGTCTATCAGTTCATATCCATTCACTCTTTATCACATGGGATCTCAAACAGGGAATCCTGGAATATATTATTTTTGTTATTTTATGTAACTTCTTGATTACTTTTTCTTCCTAGTCCCTCTCATTTAGAACTAGTAACACTGTGGTGGTCTGTATTGTTTCACTCTGAAGCACTTCAGAGCTATGGGCTGATTTTTTAGGGTGTTACAGCCATCAAGGTTTGGGTCAGGCAGGTGCAATCAGAGTGCAGACAGATTTGGGGTGCAAAAATAGCAGTCATAAAGTGACATATGCACTGAACAGTAGTGAAGACCATGAATTTTTTAATCGAGAAGATAAACAAATCATCCCAAGCTTCCATGATCTTTGATGCTTGCTGAAAGGGTGCCCCACAGACAGGTCGTGCTGCCATTAGGGATATTTCCATTTGGAGAACATTGACTTTCCTGTGATGTGGGGCCATACACAGTGTTCAGACACCAGTGTTGGCCCTTCCATGCTATTTTTTTATATTCAGACTTGGTGAGGAAGTACAATTATATCAAATACTAACTTACAATTACAAATTTACTTTTAAAATAAGAAGAGTTTGATATTCAGAAAGAAATCTAGTATCTTCTCCACAATTTTAAGCACAGTGCAAATTATGAAAGGTACAAAAAACTGTTCTATAAGCAAGAAAACAATGATTTTTTTTTTTTTTTTCATGCTGTAAATTGCTTCAGCTGTGAGTTTTATCCAAGCATGGTTCAAAGGAAAATGGACTTTGGCAACAGGCAGATGTTGTTTTCCTTTCAAACTCAAGCTAACAAAGCAATCAAATATGAATGGTATCAAATTATCTTTGGCACATTGTATGTCCCAATACAAATTCTTTGGATACAGAAAGAGAAGTGTTTTAATCTGATCAAATATCTACATTTTTCTACAAGTAATGAAAAGAATCTGCTATTACTTAGAGATAGCCCCTAGAGGAAAGTCTATACTACAAAGTAGACCAAAATAGTTATCATTTGTACATCAAAGAAGTAATATCAGAATATATAATAAGGGTTATCAATAGTAAATGTGATATTTTGTGGCCAAGAAACTCTAATATTAATATGCTAAATCAATGTGTCACTGATATACAAAGGCTTAAATTATAAGCCTTAAATTAAAATTGACTTTTGAGTGAACTTCCCAACCTGTATTGTAGTAGCATGAAATGTGACCCTGAGTTTCTTTTCCCAGTCTATATCACATCAGCATGAAATAAGACTATGAGACTTTTACTCCTACAATTCAAAGCCAGGTGCAGAATACCAAAATAGTAGCTTCTCAGACATATCTCGGATCCTGGCCAAATCCAGCATGTGCTCGTGTGAAGTGAAACCTACCCAACAGATGTTACCGTGCCTTTCTGTTTGTGTAATTTTTTTGTCAGATTGTATAAAAGCAGGACCTTCTCACAGCAAAGATGGAGACCTCACCTATGAGTGCAGTGAATGCACTCTGTAGAACTTCCCAGTTGCTGGGGAAAGGCTCTCCAAATCTTCCGCTGTGACAGGGCTCCCCAGCTGATGTACAGGATGCAGATGATGATAAATATTTGGGCAACTGGTGATGTTTCTTTCTTAATCACTATGTTTTCTCCTATGTAGTAATGATTAGGTGCATTACTCTGTTTAACTCTGTACCTTGCTTATTCTTCTTTTTCCTTGTTTTAAACTAGAGTAAAATAAGTTTGTTTCTAGTATTCTGTTGGTGTCTGTCATTTTTGCCAGCCCCGTCAATTGGCAAAACAGTCACCTATTCTTATAGAACCATATTCTGATAAATTATATTAAAACTATAAATTTGGTCTCTTAAATTAGGAAAAACTAATTGACTTATTACCCATGTGTCATTTCTTTCCTCTGTCAAATTGGTCCCTGTTATTTTCAAAACTTGTGTAAGAGAGAGAGATCTCACACGATGTGACACTTAGAAGATTCTGAAAATGGTCTTTATTTTCAGATAGCATGCAGAAGTGAGGTCTGTCTGGAAGACCTGAGTTTTCTCATTGGCACATGCAGCTCAGAAAGGTCCACATCTACCAGAGGAACTTGATTCAAATAGGACCTATCAAACATGTTCTTATGTTTTATTTCATTATTCTCTGATCTGTTATTCTAAACACATTCTAAAACAATAGCAGTTATTTGTAAAACAAAAATAAGTTTTAAGTTCTTAGTTATTAAAAAAAGAAGAAAAAGCTTTGTTTCTGTGGCTGTTATCAGCTACACTTTTTGGTGTGGCCTTGTGATTGAGATGTTATTGAGGTAATTTATCTCACCTTAGGAAAAACTCCAAAGGATCATAAACTTAAATACACCTTCTATACTTAACCTGCTGTACATTTTAATATGTGAAGCATTTCTTAACCAGACCTTTGGAATCTGGAGTTTATTTCCTATAAAATGAGTATTATATTTAGATCAGATTTACCGAAGCACATATTTACCATAACAGCACAATCATAATTTTATTAAAACTTAGTGTTACACATGGATTACTAATAAAGTAATTCTAGCAAGCAACCAGAATATCCTGTCTTAACAAAAACATTGTCTTTGCTTTCTACTCAATAAATAAGAGCAATTTAAACTTTTTGAGCAATAGCTTCCACACTGTATTGGACTCACCATTCAGTTCACCTGTATTTAACAAACTTGTATTTCTGTAAATAATAATAATAATTAAAAAAACTCCCAACTTCCCCCTCTAAAGCAAATATCACCTTAATTCTCTTTGTTTAGCTAAATCTCCTCTTGGAAATGTGATCCAAATTCACAAAATTTTATAAAAGATTGAACATAACAGGATGACATTGAGGGAAAAATACTTCTATTTTCACATAAAAATCTAAACCTAAAAGTTTCCATTAGGACATGAAAATGCTTACCACTCAGATTAATGAGAGGCTATATCTGATTAGCGCTAACTGGTTGCTACATGACTCACCTTGCATTTTCTTACTTCTATTTTTTTCAAATTTATCAATTCAGAGATGCCATAGATACCATATAGATATAATTTATATGGTTTTCTGAAAAGGTCTTCTGTGCTTTGTCCTTTAGTGAGTTAGAAATTTTTTTTTTAACTGTTGCATTCCCTTATTCATCGATCCTCTTTAAATCACTATTTTGCTAGAGGTGATTCTGCAGGTGCAGAATTACATTTTCTCTTGGCAATTTGTTGTAGCAGAAAAGTTTGAGTGCAGTTCATTTCACAATACTGTTACCATTATACCTTTGGAAATCTGACCCTCATATTTCTGGAAGATAGATGTATGAAAATAAGGTGTAGATCTTTTACAAGAACATGAGGGAACAGCATACTGAAATCCTGGTGCTTACTTTCAAATCACAGTTTTGCTTCTCTTTCTTACATTTTTAATGTGTTTTAGCATGTTAAACAGGCTTCACTTTACTCTGATTGCATATCCTGTGATTTAAAGACACCTTGTTTTGAATTCCATAGTAGGAAAATGACCTGTATTCATTGAATGTATCTAACAATGTGAGAGTAATTCAAAATCCATGCTAAATTAACAAGAACTTCATAATCTCTGATGATTCTGCAGCAGTGAGATTTTCTCCATCTAATCAGATCACCTGTCTCTACGAGAGCTGCCTGATTATAATCATTCCAGAACTTCCTAGGTATTAATGAGGAGAATTTGTTTAGCAAGCCATTAATGATTTAAAAAATTATACAGAAAGAATCTCATAATCAAGATGAAACAGTAAAAGTCCAAGTAGTAATTCTGTACCTGAAAGACACTCAACTTAGATATATTTCAGTTACCCAACAAATTATTCATCAGGCAAAACAGGCATAGGCCACCTGTAGGTTAGTATATTAACTAACCTTCTCAGCTTACTTTTTTGCCCAAAAGCTACCCCAAATATAGGGGTAAACCTGATAAAAAGAAGGTAAAACTTCTCAGGCAAACCTGAAAAGGAAACAAATGTGGATGAGAAGACAAACATCGAACAAGATTTAGCCAGCACCTTTTGAACTGCCAGCAGCCTTAGTCAAAGAAGGATGATAATTTCTGTGTGTACAGTGTATATGTGCACTTTCTGAGATGTGATGTATGCCTGTGCCAAAGCTATTTACTTGTAACTTTTTTAAGCAAAGAAGTTAATTATTTACATTTTTTTCCTTCTGCTTTTGGAAAAATAAGGCTGTATAAATCCCTTTCTGAGATGTGATGTATGCCTGTGCCAAAGCCATTTACTTGTAATTTTTTTAAGCAAAGAAGTTAAATTAATTATTTACATTTTTTTCCTTCTCCTTTTGGAAAAATAAGGCTGTATAAATCCCACATTGTATTCAGTCAAGATATAATCCAATAGTTTTGATGGAATTTAACTATAATAATATCCTAATTGAAGGTAAATTAAAAAGATTATGACAAAATGTTGTCACACTAAATGAAAATTTAAGTGACATGAGTAACAGACAGCTGTCCTAGAATTATGACTTAAAGAGTATGACATTTTTGGTTTCAGGTTAATCAATGAATGTTTCACAAATATTTTGAAGCTTTTCTTGATCTATTATAGGCTAAATTAAATCTAAACTTCTGACAGACACTGAGGAGGAGAGCTAAATGAGTTCACTTTGGAGAGGACAAAATGTGAGGAATGGAAGCAGGAGTTCTTTGTTCAGGAGATGTGATAACCTCACAGCTTAGGGTTTCCTCCAGTCCCTCTACCAATACATTCAGGGGTGCACTTGTCTGGTCTTTAATCAACCACTCTCCTACTGTGTTTTTGAAGTATCAAAGGAAACATTTTTTGACAGGAAGAGCATAGATTTAACAGATCGGTGAAGCTTACCAGCATTTCTCCTAGTCCTTATTTTTGCCACCATGTTTATCAGAGAGTGTGCTGCTATACTTTCTGGAGGGAGGACAGCCAGTGTCCCAGCTGGTGGAGGGAACAGCTGTGCCGGCAGCCAGCCGCCCACACACTATGTGATTGCCCCATGGAGCTTGTGTGAATGGAAGAAGGGACTTGGCACCTCCGTGGAAATTTTTGCATCCCTCACCTCTGTCTTGGCTCAAAACACAACTAAAATCACATCATTTTATTGCCGTAGACATATCTAACAAATTTTATCTTTTAACAGTTATAAGTCCTGGCTCCCCACAAATCCCTTTGCTTCCTAACATGCAGCCTGTGCTATCCTCCATGCTCACCCAGAAAGAGCCCAGGCAGTTTTACTGATTCATGCTCTCCTCATGATCACAAACCTGATTTTTTTTTTCACCACCACCCCGCCCAGAACAAAAACCCTGGTATGAATTTGTTCTAATCAAACTCACCAGTCATGTGAATCCCTTACCTCCTTCCTGCCTCCTCAGATGTCTAGAAAACAAGCCTCTGCAAAAAACAAGCCCTTCATCAATAGAGCTTGTCAGCTGTGTGCTCTGTGACTTCATTTTCCTGCTCTTTAGCAGCAGATCTTTATATCTCTAAGAAAATGACTGCACAACTAACAGTCTGTATTTTTATCCATCTATAAACTCACAGCTGGCATCCTCATGGGATTGTCTATTATGCATATTCATCCTAGTATTTTAAAATCTTCAGATGTTCTGTATTATGTCTTCTTATGAGGAAAAAATATTGTAGAAGCAAAGGGCTGTTCTCTTAACCCTCTGGGTTTAGCTAATATTAGCTTTGGGATTTGAATGGAAAGGTTTTTCATTTTTATGCACTCCTACCTTCTATGAGGTCCCAGAATCTATGCGCTTACTGGTAAAGAAAAAGCCTCAGACTACCTGTAGGAAGTATGGAGCCTCTCTTCAGCTAAGGGTTGTTGAAAACATAGATTCCAGCTACCAGTTTGATATTATGCCCTAACTGCCATTCTCTCATCAAGGAAAATTGGTTGTTGAGTGTTAGATTTAATGGTCCAATTGATGCAACCAGAGGGACACAAAAAAATGGGAGCAGGTTTATCAGTTTGTTCCAGTTTTATTCATTTTTGTTTACTTATTTAGACAGCACTGTCAAAACGATGTCTTTCTGGAGATACTTCTGTATTTAAGCCTCGTGATTAAATTTTGCTCTTTTGCCTTCCTGTATAATTTTTCATTTCTGGTGATCTCTTCAGTAACATAACTAGAGCAGCCCAGAAATGTTCACCAAAACGATTTAGTATGAAATATTTATTTTTCCTTTAGACAGATAATTCTTATTGGGGACCTGTGCTGGAATTTCGTTAATGACTACTATGAGAAAGAGAGATTGTCAAAAATCTCTCCAACTACATATAAGATTGTGTTTGCTAGAAGCATGATAAGTTACATTAGAACAATCCCTAACAACTATAAACCATAATTTCCTAATGCTATATTGCTGACTGGTCCTTTTTTAAACAGATGAATTTAATATATATTGTATATGGCTATCTGCACAGTTTAATGTCAGTGGAGATCAATAACCTATCCAGAAACTAATAATCACTACAAATATTGCAGCTCAGAAGAAGTCATTAACCCTTTTGTTTTCCACAGAATGGGGTAGATAGTAACTGAAAGCTTTTAAACAGTTACTTCATTTCCATCTCACGGCCAACCGGAGCAAGAATCACTTTACAAGTCTGTGTGTCTGAAAACCAGCAGTTTATTTTATTTCTTTGACTGAAAAACCTGGATGCTCTTAGATTCATCTAAATTCTGGGAAGATTTTATGAGGCACAGTAAAATTAGAGGGCAATTCTGTTGCCTTTACACTTGCTGAATTAATTGGACATGACTTGGAACCTGAGCATCTGAAAGAAGGGGCACCCTATGGCCTTCAGATCAGGCTTAAAAGGGATTGCAAAATCCAAAAGTTAGATAAAACAATATCACTCTTTCAGATGCCTGACCCAAGCAGAAGAATTCAAACCTGTAAGTTTTCTCCTAGGCTTCCTATATAACAGGATAATTGGATGCCTCTGAATGGAATCCCCAAAAGGCTGCATGCTCAGTAGAGCATAATCTAGTTGGCTCACTTGGTGAATAGATATATAATGTGAGATAGCACAAAAGCCTAAGGCTTAGGATTTATCTTTGAATATTGCCTGTGTGAAGACTCATATAGGGAAGTAATATTATTCCTACCATGGCCCTGAACTCTGTCCTGAGGGCAGGTATCTATTTCTTTCATTCTAGTGGCTTGAATTGGCTACTGGAGTAGGAAGGTTATCTCCATTCCTGTTGGTACGCTGTAGTCTACCAGTTGCAGCATTGAATGAAGAAACCGTAAAGGAGGGGTAGTTCTGCTTCTTCTGCAAGAAGATATGAACAAATATGGTCATGAGATAACCTGCAGAAACTGTAAGTTCAAGAGAAAGAGGATTTCTCTGTCTCAGCTATGTCCTCTGTTGCATTGTCTTCCTGGTTCAGAGTTTTCAGTTCATTGTTACATCTTGAAAGAGTACTGTTGGATAGAATACTCCACAAAATTGATTGTAACCTTTAACTGGATTTTTTCACCCTACTGGGCTGAAAGAGATGTCAGTTTGCTTCTTTGCAGGTGGAGAAAAGAGCTGAGGCTAATTTCTTCAGGAAGATTTAAATCAGTGTCAGTTTAATGACCACTCTAAGGGGAGGTCGAAAACTCCTACTCCAGTATTTTTTTTAAAAAAGTGGAGGCTGCAACTGCATTTTTGAGGAATTCTGGTTTTGCTGGTACTCATGTGTTTATAGAATATGGAATGAGCTATGTGGGAAACAGAGGTAGACAGCTATACGGTTTCTTGATCCTGAGTGGGTAGGTGATAAATTGGCAGGATAATTTTGATTGTGATGTCTCAGACAGAATGCCTTTACTGTAATATTGAAGATAAAACAGGAACGTATTTATATGGCATTTCTATTTGCAGCTTGATTTTCAACTTAACATCACCTTCTGCATCACAACGTTGCTCAGAGATCTGTAAAGTAGTATTGTAAATTAACTGTGAGTGCTCTTGATGACTTCCTATTTTAATATTTGCTCATCATCAAATTTTGAGTCTTGAGCCAGAAAAATGTTAGTCATCTATCATAGTGTTTATGATAATGTTAAATGTTAAAGGTAGTTAAAACATTGAGGCTCAATTATCTTCATGTGCTGTGTTAATTTTTTCTTTTTCCTTTTTTTTAATAATTACTAGAATCACAAAATCATCTATTTACACTGTTACAAAGTGAATTATAATGGTAGAAACACTAAAACCGGCTATAATTCTAAAGTTTGTTTAGTTGTTAACCACCCTTTGGTTACAGCCAATGGAAGGTCAGGAGACTGATTCTGAAACACACAGTTTCCTGGAAATTGCACAGTTTGGTGATCACTGAATTCAACAAATGGAAAATTACCATCATTAGGGCTCATATGTAGTTATAGAAGGCCAGGATTTTACTGAGATATTTGCATGGCTCAGTCAATTTGGTCCAAGAGTGTGCAGGCAATTTATACACATGCATTTCTAAAAGCTCAGTCTTGTGATTGTAAATTTCTCAGGACTGCTGCAAGAAGCTGAGAAGTTAATGTTATTTATTACTAGCAGTTATCAAAGCATAAGCTTATTGGATGCCTTTTAGTTATTTGCAAATAAATACATCTGTTTCCAAGGAACCAGGTGTCTCCAGTTCCCCATTAACATGTGCTTAATAAAAGCAAATTGCCAACAACATACTGATGGGCGTCTTAAAACTGTTTTCTTAGTATGATTTAGACCTTTCATCAATCTACATTATGACATGACATTTGTACATTACACGTGTGCTAAATGATAATGTAATGCATAATACAGCATGTGCTCTATGTTGCTTAAAGACCTTGTTGTTCATTAGTTAACAATTCAATTTCATTTTAAGCACTTTGAACAGTATGAGGGAAAAGTGACTTTATAGCCTAGTTTGGGAAAGATTTCCCGAAGTTAAGAGACTGCCTGTTTTAGCAACTCTCAGCTTCAGGAAGCTTAACTGAAGCTTTCTCCTGTGATGTGTTTTATTTATTTATTTATTTATTTATTTATTTATTACCCAACTAAAACAACGTATTCAGCCCAGTTCTTTATAAATGCTTCCTGTTTTACCCTTTCTTCTTCTGGGAGAGGAGTGAAGCAACTGTAAGCTAAGAAGTAGCATCTTTAAATAGTTGAAAGGGAAAGA
>NW_010304227.1:52892-124343 GCF_000700745.2 Antrostomus carolinensis | reverse complement strand
AGAGTAAGCAGATGAAGTCATTAACAGCAGGGTGAGGAAAAAGCTGGAAAGTTGAAATGTGTAAGCATTGATAGTACGAGGGGACAGTTTGTTTTGAAAGTGGTGGGATAGTTTATGCATATTCTTATTTTGCTATTATATTTATTTTATCCAGAACCTGGATGAATTTTAATAAAAGATGCGAAAGTGAGCAGAACGAGATAAACATACATCTCCTCAGTGCTATGAGGTTTATCCTAATTGACAGAAGTCAACTCCCTAATTACAGAGACAATTGCTGGGTGGAAAACCACTTCAACCAAACAACCAATTTTGTATGATAACGGTGACAGTCCCTGTACTATTAAAAGCCCTTTTAGTCTACTCCCTTATGGCATTCTGTCTCTATGTTACTGACATTTAATCACTTTGAATAATAGAATGTAATACTGATATTTTAACAAAGTGACTTGTAAAACCTTTTTCGGGCATATTACAAATTCTGAGACATTGCAGGAGTAACTCTACATTTTTTCCTGCAAAGCAAATTTCCAATGAAATCAGGGTTACTTCTTTGTTTTTGAATGAATTAACTTCCTGAAAATTTAGAGAGGAGGTAATAATAAAAAAGAAGTCTTTATCATTATCATATACCACTTTAGTCCACAATTTATTTATTTTTTTTTTTAAGCAAACCCCAGATATTCTAGATGCTCTAGATGCTGGTATTTCCTAAAAGGGTATGTAATTATCTGCCCCGAGGTGGAATGAATTACTGAGATACACAACTGTATGAAGCCCATGGAGAACTATTTGATAAAATAACAGGTTCTGGCTATGAGTGGGTAATGATGGTTTGGCAACCAGTTGGACACTAACACAGCTTTGCCAATCAGGATTCACACTGTGAGAAAATAATCGATACATGTCTTATTATAGTATCCTTAATTAAACCTTTCTTGAAAGTGCCACAATGCCACTGGCCATTAACCTGACCTTTTTTTGTTGTCGTTCAATAGATGGGAATATAAGTTTGGACAGACCCAGTGTTAGTAAATTTGGCCTATGTCCAAAAGAAGAAAATGAATTGCTGTCACAGGTTAGAAAATTGTCTCTCTATGGCAATGCCCAGACCACAGCAGAGGGTTACTTGCATGCTGACAGAGTGCTCCCTGTGCTCCCTGACATGGGCCAGATACCAGCCAGATCTCTAGCCTGTCTGCCATTATTCATATGCAAAATATATAATGCACACACACCAACAGCCTCTAAAATCCTGCTGCTGCCTTCAGAGTTTATGAAATAGTAGTGTCTCACTGGGATACAAGTGCCAAGCATCAGGTACACATCTTGAAAATAAAATATTTAAAGAAAGGTTTAATGAGCTGGTACCTGCAGATATGGATATTATTAAGGGGCACAAAGGAGACTATAACCCACTTCTCTCTTTTGCTTTCTTCCCACTAGCACTACCCATTTAGGTATATTTGCCTCATGCCCTTTTAAATAATAGTTGCATGAACTCTGTACTGTATGCTGGTTGCAAAGCAATGTCTGCATAACTTCCTTTCTTCCCAAGGAGGTTATTACTCAGTAAACGGGTAGAGGAACCTTATAGCACACCAGTGGTTCTGCTTCTCGAAGCACACTGGTGATTAGCACAGAAGATCTGTAGTTTGCACACTGAGTGTTCAGGCTCATCTTGCAGACAGTAGAAAGCAACTGCTATGTTGTACGTTTGTGCTCTTGTTTAATGGACCATAGCTCCCTTGTACAGGAGGCATAAACAAGACAAGAGTCATTGTGATTCTGTGCTCATAAGGCTAGAAATAGTCAATTTATAGCAACATCTTGGAATGGTATCACAACTGACATTTCTGTAGTGACTGTTACTTATCATGGCATTTTTAAGACATCTGTGTTTGACCTGTTTTTTAGGTTGTGACTTCTAGAAAAATGTATCTGCCATCTGAGCAAAGGAGTGTTTGAGCCTTTTTTTTTTTAGAGAAGGATAACTTTTTTGTTCATTGTTTTTTTACAAACTCCCTTGAAACTTCATTTTCAATATATTCATTGGCTATAAATATAACTTTTTTTCTCATCATGATCAAAATATGATCTAATCTCTGAAGGAAAATATTGAACTTGACATTTGTGAAAAATATAAACTTTTAAATTGTTTATGGTAATGATGTTGTCTTTAAATCTGGCAGATTAACCCATATCCCCCTAGCTGCAGCAATATTTGAGCAAATAACAGAGAGAGACAGTATCAGGGCAAATTATGTCTGTCTGCTTCTGATGATGTTTCTACAGCTTAGGATAGGACCACAGGTCTCTTTTAATGGTTAGAGAAATAATCTGGTGCTGCAGACAAATAGACATTTAGAATACCACCTAGATTTATTAACAGAGGAATGTAAACTTTCTGCTAACATGAGAAATGAACTCTCAAATATTTTACTTTCACTTTCCTCTTAATTTAGATAAGGGGCTATCACTATGAATAGGTTAAACTATTTTATTTATGCCATTACTGATTATAAACAAATGTGGGCTTTTTGCATGTGCATGACAAACTTTTTCTGCCCACATTAACCTCTGCCTAAAAAAGGATGTGCATAGTCCCATTAATAATCCTAGAAAAGGAAAAATGGGACAGTTAGAACACTGAAAAAAATGTCAAGGAGTTTATCATCAGAAAGCTAGAAAAAGAAGGCTAAATACACAAACAATTCTGTATATGGCATGCACCTTGTGTAAAATGTTGAAAACAGGTACACAGATATTCTGCAGTTTCCTTTGTTTTCTTTCAGTTGATTATTATTTTCCTATTGTGCGGTCACTGTTAGACCTGATACAGATGCTGGCTCAAGCTGTAATTGAAGTGAAACTCTCAGCTTTTCTTTTGATCTGTACAAAACTAACCCGCAGAGAATGGGTTATGGGAGTTAAATAGGGAAAAGGGAACCAGTTTCATTTTGGTTTGGTTTTTTGTTTTTTTTTTTTTTAATAATTCAAGACTTCAAGAGGGTTTTTCAACTGTTAAAAATTTTCATCTTGTTCTTTGAGTCCAAATGATATTTGTCTAAAATGTGAGGCAGATCATGGTAGCAATAATATTGTGGAGAGCAGTTGTCATTTTCTCACTTTTAGCACTACTATAGTGAGGTTGATAGAATAAGGTAGAACTTAGAAGGAAAAAAAGTGGTTAAGAGATTTCCTACCTTGCTTTCTGTAGGTAACTAACTCTTGTGTTTCTTCTAAAACTGATATGTGAAACAAGTGGGAAGTGCATGATTTCCTGCAAACTCCACCTTTTCACATTGAGCCATGTGTAGAAGTTCAAGGAAACATTCTTCTTTCTAGGATAAAAATCTTGGTATCCATTTTACATCAGAAATGGTTATTCTATGGAAATCTTGCACCTATTCAACAAATTGAATGAGCAACATAGTGTTATCAGTGACCCTTTCCAGAGTAAGTTTTTAGTGTTTGTTGCCTATAGCTAGTCTTTAATATTTAGGTGATGCCAAAGAGTAAAAAAGGCTGGAATTGCACAGTGCACCAAACACAAAAACTGTATGAGAAAAACAAACTGGTAGTCTGCTTTGTCTGTGGGTGCTGTGTGGATTCTGAGAGAATATTTCAGTATTGCCTGGCATGGGAGCAATTGGTGATATTTTTCCTTCTTCTTCCTCACCTTTCCTGTCTCTGAACACTAAAACACCTGTGTATATGCCCTATTGTTATTGAAACATAGTCATAAGGAAATACGAGTTAAGAACTCTTTTCTGCTATGTGTCTGAGTGTGACTATAGCAATGTTTTGTGACAATATAAAAATTTCACACCTTTCAATTTTAATTGCCTTCAGTAGGTCTAAAATATATAGGGATAAGATAATTCTGAATACTCTAAGGTTTTGTTAAGTATAGAAGAGTACTATGCGCACAAAATATTGGTACTACACAGTGGGCTTTGGAAGAAGGAACTAGCAGGTGGGTGAGATGAGGAATAACACACATACACTTCAACCAAGACAGAAACTTTGCAGGCTACTGAGGTTAAGGTCTTCTTTTGAGAGTTCTGTGTCTACATACTTTGTTTCTAATCATCTGTACAATTTACCCTCTGTTAGCAGCCATATATCTGCTTTATTTTCTCCATATAAAGTGGCGACTATACCTTTAATGGTGACAGGTTTTTAAAAAAATGAAAAGGAAACTATTTCCCCCCCTGGACCTGTTTCTGCTGTCCTTTGCTTTTTTCATGTTTATGTGCAGTCCTCCTATGCACCCTAAATTTGATTCTGTTTAGTCAGCAGAACAAGTTACCTTCAGCCTCTTAGGAACCGACTTTGTTTGCAAGATTAACATTCAAGAGGTGAGTTTGGAATACTTTTTGGCCTGCTTTTCTAAGGAAATGTGGCATATGGAATTGCACTGTCCATCTGCCAGCTTTCCAGTCTTCCACTTCTCCTGCAGGAATGTTTATGCCTGCTGGCCAAGTTCAACCAGGATCAAATGCACTGAATTCCTTAAGATGACTGAAAATTGGTGTCAGAAAAAGGAGAGACTAGCGTCATTGCAGCCCCTGGCATAGTGGCAACATGGTGAAACGAACAGTTACCTGATCTGCTCGGCCTGTTGACTAGCACACATATAGTAGCTCACTAATTAATACATGTATATCTCCAAGCTGATCACAACATATGCCACGTCTTCCCCAGCTGGTTGCTGTGTGACTCAGACACATGCCACCTCAGGGAGGTGCTAATAATACAGAGGGTCTTAGAAGGTGTTCAGACAGCTGGAATTGTCATGGTGATACATGAAGAGGTGTAAAAATTAAAATCAGTAAGCAACCATACTTCAAATGTTTTGCTGCTTACTATTTTCTGTTGGTCTAATATGCTTTTCAGAACTTATTGGGAGAATCTGAGCTACAAATGCCTGTACTGTATCTGAGTAAGAAGGAAGAATCTCTGCTCAGCTTCCAGAAGGAAACAGGTTAATGGAGACTATGTATGTCTCATCTATTTTATTATTTGCCCTTTTGTGTCTCTTGTTGATGGTTTCTGAAAGTTAGAACTCTGTTAAGTGCTTCTAAAAATAAGAACATTTTCATCACAGGGAAAGCCTGTGCATGGAAGAATGTTTAGCTGTGTCAGTAACTGGAAGTAATTAGAAGAGAATTTGCTCACAGAGTGACAAGGAATATCTGTATCCCTTTAAAAGAAGTGGAACAGCAGATTATAATTTCAAAATAATACAGAATAGCTGCTCTCTGTTTTTTTTGAAAGTAAAGACTTTAGAGTCACGATTGTCAGCCTCTCTCAGGCCCACCTTGGGAATAAACTGCCAGTCTGTTTCCACAGTAATTTTTGATACAGAGATTGCTCTCTTCCCTTCTTAGCTAAAATTTAAGGAATTATACCAATTTCATAATGTAGTTCAAATGCTGTGGTTTTGTCAGATTCCTGCTCCTTGTGGTTTCTCTGCTCTGGTCTCACCTTAGGTGCCAGCTCTGACCTTACTACACTTCCTTGTACCTGTTCAAGGGCCCTGTACTGGCTCTTGTCTTTGGCCCTATTTTTTACCTGCAAATATGCCCTACTGCTTAGTTCCCCAGGCTCTCCAACACAACATTTGCCTTTAACTAATCCCTTCAGTAGTTCATGTAGATTCTCTCAGTTTTCCTGGAGCCCAGGTCTGATTACATCTCTAACAAACCACTTTGGCTGGAATACTCAGTATTCTGGTTATGGGGCCTGACCAGTCCTGATTTCAGCTATCATCTGACCTAAGTCTGTGCTTTGGTTGGACATCGTTACTGAGAAGGCACGGAAATCTCATTTCCTGATCAGGCCTTCAGACTTTATGGGAAGGATTCAAGTAATGCTACAGCTGAACATGCAGGTTCTAACAATGAAAATCCCATAATGTTAGATACAGAAAAGAAAAAAAGTGGATAGAAAAGAATCAGGAATCGGGATACGGGGATCCCACAATATTTCCTTTATAAATGGAAGGAGAGAGGAAGAGAGTTGGTTTTCATACTTGATCCACATTTTTACATTAAAATGGTAGCTATTCTATGTGCTGTGTTTTAATTTTATCTTTGGAGCTTTTCTGTCAATCTAATTTATTTCTGAGATTTCAGCAATGTTCTTAAATGCAATGGATTGTCAAGAAAGGTATTATTATTGGTGACAATAATAGTTCTGATTTTGAAAATTTATAAACTAAACATGCAAATAAGAACTGTAGAGGGACATACTGCTATATTTGGTACTTGTCTTTGCTAAACAAAAAACTTTTCTATTTTTAGAATTAATAACTCTATGTGGGGAAAAAAACACACCTTTTTTCCTGTAAATACAAACAAGAGAAAAAATCAATGATCTCTGTTGATTTTCAGGTTGCTGCAGATATCTACAAAAGCATGACTTTAATGTCAAACAAACACAATAAAAAAGACTAAAAAAAAAAGTCCCTCTAATCTTAAAAGTCATAGTGATGTCCCAAACAGAAGAACAAAGAATTGAACCTGGCTGTGATTTAGTAGTTTTCCAATATTTCTTATTTTTTTTCTTCCTCTCCACCCACCCCCAGCAGATACTGTGTTTCACTTTGAAAATCACTTTAGAGAACATCAAATATTACTTTATGATTCCAACTTAAATATAAAGTAACTGCTGAATCTTGATTGCTATTAACATTATAGTTGTAATATAGAACTAAAATGTTACATAGTATGCAGGGATTCATTGTTTAATTATTAAAATGTATCTATTCTATCGTTGCAAAGTAGTTATATCTGTCATTCCCTTATTTCTATTAGACAAGCCATATTTTTACATAATCACATAAGAAACGGTGCCTCTGGAAAACACTTCTGTATATGAGGGAGCAAATTAGAAGCAGTTGAAACCCCTACTGTGTAGCAGTGACATCTCTGCCAGTTGTGCCTCAAGTGCTATAAGAAGTGGTGTGTAAGAAAACTCACAGAGCAGAGGCAATTAAGATTGAAAGAGAGAAAAGTTGAAAATTACCAGACAAAACATTACAAGGTCAGGATGCCAAGGCACATCAAGGAATGTTGATAGAGACAAGAAGGTCTTAATACTGACTATAGGGGAATTTTGTGGCATTTGAAAATAACATGTATAAAAACGTGTTGAAGCACTACGTGGTTCTTGGGATTTTTTTGTATCTTCTTAGAAATATTTGGTAAACTAAATCATAAGCAAATGACCTGTAGAAATAAAAGCTGCAGGGAAAGAAAATGGTCTGTGTCTACATTGTTTCCACAGTATAAACAGCAGCACAAAGACAACACTATGTAATTGCTTGTTAGGGGAGCATTTTGTAGAGCATAAAGTAGCCTTTGTATGTGGACATGCAAAATGGAGGGCTGGGATTTGTAAGGACACATGAGCATTCTCTTTCCTTTTGCTGGAGGAGAAGCTGGGGAGTTTTTTATTTGTTTGTTTGTTTCCTGTTATTGTTTTCTCCTCTACAAAAGCCAAACAAAACCACACAGTCCCCTGAATTCCATTTGCAAGGGTCTTAGTGTTTCTGCTTTCGTTTTGGCTTCACAAAAATCTGTAAGTGAGACTTTTCAAATTTCCCCCCTACACCCCACACCCCCAAATCCCACAGCCGAAGCCTCTTCCATACTGAAGAATAACTAAGCACCAAGAGATTAGGATACTTTTATGTGTTGAGTGACAACCAAGTGAAGTTTTTCTTCTAAGACTGACACTCTTATCAATGTATATTTAATGGTTAACACAGAGAAGCTATTCCAACAGAGAATGTTGTATGAAGCCACTTCTACAGTACATTGACTGCTGCTTCTCAGTGGGATTTTGGAGAACTGAGTAGAATTTTCTACTATGATACAGATACAACAAGCACCGTCCTCTCATTTGACCAGAAATTTCAATCTCCGTCTGAGAATACAATGTGATGCAAGTTTTTACTAAACTTTCAGTTTGAGGCAGTAGTTCCCAAAACAAAATACAAGCAAACTTGCCTCAGAAATCTTCCTTCAGGTAAGTCCTACTATATGTAATCTGGGTAAAGATTCAGAAAACATTATTTTGCCTTAATATTTTTAAAGATATGCATGTGTTTGAAAAGTCAATAATTTCTTTAAATGTAGATAAATGAGATGCAGACAATACCATTATATCACAGTCTACTGTGAGTTCTCTACCTCATGCCATTATATTGAAGACCATTTCTCATGTCAGCTATTCAAAACTTTACAGCAGAGCTCTCTTAGCTTTTACCGTTCCTGAGCAAGGCATGACAATTTCAAACAGTGCAACACAAGTGAGAAACTTGAACAAATCTGACAGATAGTTCACAAGATTTCAGCATGTATTGTCCTTTGTGCCACATTTACTAATGCATCCAGAGTGCAGCACATTAATCACATTAGATTATGCATCAGTCCAAACCCAATGCCTTGAAAGTTTGTTCTCACAGGTGAGCATCGGAAAGGGACTAATGACCTTCTTTAGCTTCACCTAGAAAGGTTATTACAGGGCACATATCAGTGTTATGGGCCTATTACAGCAGAATTCATTTCCTGATATTACAAACTGAGTTGGAAAAAAAAATCCCAGACTGACGTAAAAATCATAGAAAAATAGACACATCAAATCACAGAATGGTTTTGGGTGGAAGGGACCTTTAAAGATCATCTAGTTCCAAGCTGCCTGCCATGGGCAGGGACACCTTTCAGTAGACCAGGTTGCTCAAAGCCTCAGCCAACCTGGTCTTAAATACTATCAGAAATGGAGCATCCACCACTTCTCTGGGCAACCTGCTCCAGTGTCTCACCACCCTCATGACCAGAGACAGTTTCCTTGGCCTGCCCTTGTGCGTTGTGTGTTCTGGCCCCTCTCCATCTCCAAGGCCCTGGGCTGGACCCACAGCCTATGCACCAGTGTCCTTCCTGGACTGGGGAGACCAGGTGGGAACAGAAGAGTCCAGATACAGTCAACAGAATACCAAATAAGAGAGGAGGAAAACATTCTTTACTTCCGCTGGAAGAAGGCTGGGCCTCCCGGCTAATGCCAGAGGTGGAGGCTGGGTTTATGGTAGGGTGCTGGCCAGGTGCTCCTGTGATACTGCTGCCATAGCGTCATGGAGAGGAGCCCTGGCATGGTGTAGTGGTGCCAGGTGAGCCACGCTGGAGGTCGATCCAATTGCATTGGCTCTTCTTGACCTTCAGGTGGATCCACCTCCATGGGCTCCACATCATCAGCCACATGAGCAATGGCCATCACTACCATGCAGCTGGTGGTACCTCCCTCTGACGCTGTGGTTCTTGCAACTATGTCTCTGCTGCCCCATGCAAAGGTGAGCACCCACCTGCCTTGCTTCCCTGGGACCTCTTGCTAGCAAGCATTCTTGGCATCCAAGAGCATCAAAGCTCACTGAATTATGAGCCAGCTGCCAGGGCCCCTGTATTTATAGGGCCCAGAACAGAAGGCAGTGAGGTGGCTTGTGACATCAGGAGGCCACTGTGGTGCTGGACGTATGCTCCCAGAACAGCAAATATGGCTGTTCTAGGAGATGGGGGTTCTGCGGCCTGAAAGATGCCCAAATGTGGGAGAAGGAGGAGGGTGAACAGGGGCTGGGGATTGCTCCTCTGTGCCCTTCTAATGCCCTTTGGGTACAGGGACCACCCTCCACCACCCCTCCTGTGCCTGGGCTCCAGGCCCCTCCTCCTCCTGTGCCTGGAGATGCCTGGATGAGATGATGGCGAGGCTGTTCCAGGAGGGTCGGGGGTCCTCAGCAACCTCCCACCGACCTGGTGCCCTGCAAGTGACACGTCTCTTCACGCCCAACAGAG
This sequence comes from Antrostomus carolinensis, assembly GCF_000700745.2. Lineage (NCBI taxonomy): Eukaryota > Metazoa > Chordata > Aves > Caprimulgiformes > Caprimulgidae > Antrostomus > Antrostomus carolinensis. The sequence goes on along the minus strand of NW_010304227.1, from coordinate 114,489 downwards.
GCTGTGAGGGAGTGAAGCATCCAGACATGCCACAGGCAGGCAAGGGAGTCCTGGCTGGCCTGTGCAAGGTCCCCTTGCACTCCATAAAAGAATTGCTGATTGCCAAGTGTTGCATGGGTCCTTCTTCCGCATCCCCTGACCCTCCCCGGGATCATGGAGAGGTGCCATCTTTTCTACATGGAGCCCCAAGAGAGAGGGGAGGAAAGGTCCTTGTGTCCTTCGGGCTGCAATGCAGGCATGACATGAGGAGCCTGTTGGAGGCATTCTTTGCAAATGAATAGCTTCAAAAATAACAAAAGATAGGTCCTAAGACAAACTTGAACTATTGCACATTGCCAAGAGGTATCTTCTAGGGATGGTTATAGGAGGAGTTATGGGAGGCCACCAATACTCTTTATTCCTGCATACCTGTTATTAGCCTAGCTACAATCCTAATCTAGTTTGGCAGCTGTGGTAGGTCTGTCTCCCTTTCCATCAACCACTTCCCTCTAAAACTTGTTTTTTTTCACACATATTGGGCTTTCATGATTCTCAAGATGCAGCTTTTCTTCAGGGACACAGTGTTACAAGATTTCCAGTCCATCCAGCAAATTTTGGAGTTCTTCACAAATGCTATTCAGAAAGCATCTGATTTTTTACCCGCTGTATGGATTACATAAAGCTCAGATTTTTGCCCTGCATAGACAAAATCTCATATAAGTGGCTGTCTTCACATTCTGACATATTTTCCTCAGCCTGTGACTCCGCTACGGCTGTGGAGTGGAAGGAGGGAAATAAACACATTTGCTGTCTTAATTGAAAAACTACATGAGGCACAGAAATACATCGGTCTGTACCCTTGTTCTGTCCCCTGGAAAGATTTCCAGTGGAGGAGTCAAATGTGTATCTCAGATTGTCCAGGTCCCTGGAGCTGAGAGTAGCTTTTTTCCTAACTCCACCTATGAGAATCTCCTAAAACTGCACTGCTGTCTCCAGCATCCCAAAGGAGAGTCTGTATCAGCCATATATTTAGAATCTGCTACTGCAAATTACTTTCCTCATCTAAATGCCACCTCTGTTTGTGAAGAAGAGACTAGAACATATGAATTAAACTCACAGATGGATACTCTTTTCTCTTCCATTTTCTTCTCCCTTCGCTGAAAAGAAATCTAACTGTGGCAAAAGCCCCAGGTGCTGTCACACTGCTTGTGTGCTCCATCTCATTCTGTCCCTCAAAGTTGTCTTTATAAATAGGAAAATGGCAGCCGAATAAATTTTTAAATTTAATTTTGGGTTGTTTTTTTATTTTGTGGCTGGTTACCAAGGTTTAGTCTAAGAAAAGCAGAGTAATATATTTTTTTTATTTCACATAAGGGATAGCACGTTGGAAATATTCTTCATAACTAGTCTTTGATTTATGCCACTGGCAATATGATCTCTTCCAGCACTGAGTTATTAGTAGATAGTTAGTGGTTAAAAATATTCTGAAACCAGACAGCTAAATCCATTCATTAACTGTCTTTATGTATTTGTGAGACAGCACAGTCAAGTGAATCATAGTGTAGTTCCTAGAATGTTTCAGACATTGCAGTTTTCTTAATGAATATGCATCTTCACTTTCTTTTGAATTGTAGATTTTATTGACTACTTAAATCCACTTTCCCACTTGATGACTTCTAAATTTGAGATGAGGAAAGAAAAGAATTTTCTGTGTTTGCTAGAAGTTTTTAAGGATGACCATTTTCTTATTTGTAATGCCTTTTAATAAGTGCTGGACGTAATGCTGTCTTTACTCATTAACTTCATGACTCAACTCTTGTCCTCAAAACAGTTGTCTTGCCAAGAAAATCCCTCTGTCTTAATAAGGCAGCAGAAGAAACTGAAAATTTCAAGGAAATTTTCCAAGTAGGCCTGCTCAACTTCTGAAGGGATGACAAGGCTATAAAGAAAGGTAGGTCTTATTCCCAGTTTCAATGGAAAAGAGGGAAGAAAACATGGTGTAAGTAGTAAAAAGCTGTCAGCAATGGAGGGAGCTGTGTGCTTGACAGGAATGGTATGTACATACTGCACAAGAAGATAGCTTTTGTAGACATGAAGTAGTTACATAACATGATGAAATGCAGAGAGGCAGAGCTCTAGGGCACAATCATTCTCTACAAGCAAAATGCTCCTTCATGCAAAAAACATTTCCAAACGTCAAATTAACCCAACAGGAATAGAATTGCAGCTGTAAAGAAAAAAATTGTCATACTCAGCATTAAGGCTATTCTGACTGATAACTCTGTATGTAAGGAGTATTTCTCTTCAGCTCTACATTCCCCAGCCATTCAACAAAGTAAGCAATGCAACCTTAAACAGGGTGCAGGAATATACTGGGGAGATTTCTCCCCCTAAAATTTTGTGTATTCTTTTGTATTTTGAACCTGATTTCCAAAAGGAGTAATATTTGTTATAGTAGTGTTGGCAGGATATCCATTCATCCATCCACCTGTTTCATGACCTTTCCCTCATTTTCGAAAAACTTTGAGATCTATTTGCTAGTTTTATATCGTGTTTGAAGGAAGAGTAGAAGTCTTACAACTCTGTGTAAATTTGTGGGCCAAGCAGAAGAGACCTACCCTTCCACTGGAGAAAAGACAGGCAGAACTCACTGGTTATATTGGTGTTTGACATAAGCCAACTTAGCCATATTTTGCGATTTTTATATATCAAATTAAATGCATATTCATAAACTCCATGCACACCATTGAGGTGGACTAGATTGCTGAATGGCCAGGATATTGGGTACTATTGTGAGGGGAGAAAAATTAAGAAACTTCTTCTGTAGAGGAATAATATTATTGAAGTGTGTAGTGCTGTATGCTCCTTTTTGAAATGTTTGCATTACTTAATGTTTCCAAGCACAAAAGGAAATCTGTTGCAGGTATATGAAGCAACAGGCAGAAATATATGAGATGGAGTGGAGAGGGCAATGTCAAATTGTAGTTTCTCAAACATTTTTGCAGTCACAGATAAGTACTAGTCCCTCAGAAGCACCTTTTAGACATCAAAGTGGATCCCTTTAGAAACTGTTTCTCTTTCTCTAATTCTATTTGCCATCCTTGTTTTCAGATGTCTAACACAGTGTCTGTTCTTAGCTTTAGGTGACTGCCTTGAAATTGCTTAGTTTTCTCACACAGCTTTTTTATCATGCTTTTTGATTCCATGTGTACTTTGATGGATGCTTCATATGTTTACTTTATTTCTCATATGTTTTTCTCTCACTTCCCATCTCATCTGTCCAATGAACCACACTGCCTCACAGTAGCTATTCTTTTATTAATACTTAATTGATAAAATAAAATCTTTTTTTTAGATCATTTATGGGTAATACACAGCTATAAAACATGGAAGTTACCTATTTGACATTTTATTTACAAAAATTTTAGCATAAAAAATATTGAGAATGAGAGGAGAGGCTAAATATTTGATATGTGTAAAAGGTGAATTCTCTTTGCTAGATATCAGCATCTAATAGGCTAATTTCCATTTCTTGTTTCTGAATCAATGTATTCTGTCTTTATCAAATCACAAATCTGTTGTAAAGGTGAAAATCCTAATCCCTCAGGCCTGAAGTGTCTTCTAAATTTGAGTCTAATTAAGAAGTTCGAGGCTTATATTAAGCAATATATGACTGTCGTAGAAGTCCCTAGAAAAAAAGAAGTACTAGATAGGAAATCAGGAGAGTCCCTGTGTCCATTGTATACGTCAATAAAAAACTGAGAATGTATTACAAAAGAAAAGAGCAAACCTTTATAGCTGGAGTATAGAATAATGAAACAAGCCTATCTCTCTTCTAAAGATGGTTAGGAACATAACCTGTGATAAAATCCATAGGTCTGTCTAACTGCCTGATAAAATGCTATTACATATTGAGATTTGAAATGCTTTATTTTCATTACTACTTTATCACTTTATTTATATTATAAATAGTTCTCAAACTGCATTTTATTTCTGTCCCCCCAATAACATGCAAAATAAGGAAATCTCCCAATTAAATGAATAAAAGCCTTTGTCGAGTGACTATCTGATAACTTTCTTTCAAAATACTCACTTTTAAAATGCTCTAGTGGCTTTTAGTAACATGTTCTGGGTTATAATGGTACTTAATCACTGAAATAACTTGTGATGATGCAGTGGTTGATGAAAGGTACGATCTTTAAGAGTTCTTCTGAAAATGAATGCAGAAAATAGGATGATCTACAGTAGCCAGCAAAAGGCTTACTATCTGAAGTTGCAAGAGAGGTCAAGAAATGCCATAGAAGGTTAGTGAAAAGTGAAACTGCCTTCTGTTTCTATCCAGTTTATTGAAAATAACAGATGGCTTGAAGCCAACACGTCTTAGATTTCTAATGCACTCACACATCTGAACTGCTTGGAGGGGCAGCATCTTACAGATTATTTTTTTTAGGTGAAGTTGTTCTCACATCTTGTAATACATATACTATATAGTGCTTACACTATGGAGACGCTCCTTAACAGTCTTTACTTTGCTAATGAGATCTAACCTAGTTTTTCTTAAGGAAAGTGTTTCGGTGTTACTTTGCTGTTACTGATATTCATAGTAGCAAAGAGTGCACATTTTAAAAGTTATTTTCTCCAGTCAGATTGGGCTGATTCTCATCAACACAAACATTACTTCAATGCAAACATTGGATAACCTCTGTACCTCCAAGAGACCCAGACCAAGTTGGCTGAAAATTAATGTTGGAACATTCTGCCTTCATATGAGAAGCAGCCAAAAATTTTCATTTGTTTTTAGCGTAACCAACCAATATTAAAGTACAAGTAATGAAATAAATTCTGGGCTATAGTAACCAAACAAATATATATCCAGAGAACTGTCTTTACTTTCTGATATTTTACATTTTGTTTTTTCCCTCATCCCAAGTCTTGTCAGTCATCACTTTTACCTCTGTAGTTTATGCCATACTTCAGAAAGGTCAGAATTCTGCACATAAAATAGTCCAACACTACAATTCAAAGTCACAATGAACTTAACATTAATTTTGGCACTGAATCATACAGAGATAAGATTTCACCGGGAATAAAAAGAGGGACTTTTCAATGACTGCACATGCAGAAAATACTTTTTTGCACTTCAGCCAGATCTCAGGATCTGTATACAAGGTGCTGGAAAATAATTAAAAAAATAAATTCAAGAGAATAGATAATAAACCAGCTAGATGCAGCTATTAGTGGTTCTGCAAAGGCCTCTGACTGTTACCATGGCAATATTAAAATTTTCTGGCACTGAACAGGATATATTATCATTGATTTTAGATGCCAATACAAGTCCATTATGATAACATTGGGGTATAATCTGCATTCTTGGACAAGGGTTTGCAATTAACTTTAATTGAGGCCACAGAGTAATTTGATGGAAATCTGGTAATTTTACTAAAGTATGATCAGTAGGAAGCAAGATGCCACCTCTAGCATTGCCAGGTTTAGTTCTGTATGCTCTCTTTTCATCCATGAAATGCAGATCACATGAAAAAACAGAAACAGGAGGTTCTTCAGCAATGCAAGAGCCATTGTATTGATAGGCCCTTATCAGACTCTATACAGTTTATTTACAGATAGCCCTGCCTTAAGGTAAATCCAGCCTTAATTCTACAGAAAGCAATGTTTCCCATTCCCTCAGGATTTTCTTGATGCAGTGTAAGGTGCACTTTTACTGACCTCAGTGGGATCAGCTTTTCTTGACGAGTCCTCACATTATAAGCTTTCATTTCAGCACATTAGATTTATGCACCAGTTAGGCTTTGAGGGTTGATTTTTTCTTTTCCCTTGGGGCAAAAGAAACACCAGACACCACATAAATCTACACAAACAGATGCAACAGAGGATATTAGCTCTTGTGTGAGATTATCTACTTCACTAAGGAAGTTTGCCTAGTTCTAGAGATAGTCAAGTAAGGGAGAAAGAGAAGGATAGAGAAGGACTGATGCTGTGAGACACAGAGCGTGTTCAACCTCCCTGACATCCATCTGCATTTAGGAACTGGCAGGCTCTTCACAATCAAATACAGTCACAGTTGCTGGATGGACACATTAGAATTAAATCTGTGCACCTAACTTTGTGGAGCAGGGCTGTATAGTAAACCTGCCTTTAAAAGATGGAGTCTTACTTTTGTCTGGGAGCATGATACAAAAAAGATCAAAACAAATGGGATTTCCAATTTCCAGTTAACTTATTTAAAGTTTAATGAAACTTCAAAGAAGAGAGTTTGGTGCATTTGGGCTGTTTAATTCTTTAAGCTTGTTGTTGGCAGTTTCCCAAGTGTCTTGTTGACGGCTGTAGCTGTCTGGTGGTTTGTCAAACATAAATACCATACAAAACATTATTTGAAAGTTCACTGGCCAATTGCTTCTGGTTAATTTTTATATTGTTAGTTTATTGATATCCACATGTTACTGCTTTCTTTCTTTCCAAAAATGCAGAGATTAATGTGAGCTCTAATGAGGAGAAAATATGTTCCACCTAAATTTCTTTATCATTTGTAACTGTAAAGTGGAATCAGTTGTATTAATCTTGATTAACCTTAATACCATGCTACTTCATCAATCTTTTTTATCCTTGCACCCCATAGGACTGGAGTGTCAATTGCAATATATCACCTCATCATAATATTGTATACCTAATTTAATCTAGAGAGAAGTATATGAACTTAATCTATTTTATTTTTTTCCCTGAAGTGTATTAACATTTAGATTTCATCCAGCTAGGCAGCCGGTACCGTTTGAATACTTATCTGAGTTGCTTAACCCTCCTGTACTAATGACTTGATGAGAAAACTTAGAAGAGTGTATTTATTTATGATACTTTCAGCATGTATCATCAGTGAAATCCTACTTCCATTAGTATAAGTGTGAGTTTTACTACTGGTGATTTTACTTCACCAGAAGAAGTAATCTTGAAAAGCTAGGACAAGCTTCTATTCTGGACCTGAAGTACGCTTTGTGTTAGAAAATAGTAATAAAAAAGCCTTTTACTGGCCAAAACTGGGGGTTTGGCCTCTGCTAAGATGTGGCTGCAAATTGGCAGTTCTTTTCTTAGCTGAAACACTTCTGTCCTTGTTAATGATAACGAGAGCTGAGATCAAGTCAGAAGCATTGCTTATGGGAATGTGGTAAGTTGAACTTTTGGAAATACAAAATGACAAGAAAAATGTTTGATACTTTGAACCAAAATCTCAAGGGTTGCAGGAAATACAGGAAAAGGTAGCTAGTGAAGGAAAAGACTTTCAGTGTTTCTAGGAACTTTGTGTTGAGAATCGGATTTTGTTCCTCCAACCATATCTTCTGATGTACTGGGACACAGAGACAAGCTTCCAGCACCTGCCACAAATACTGTCCATTAGTACAAATTGCCCTCTACTCACTTGGGTCATACCATTCTTTTATCATTTGCTTCATTGCACATGTTGGATGACAGCACTGCCCTTCTGGATAAGGCTGCTTAAAACGGAGTTGAAAAAAATCTGCAAGTTGGACTGAGGTGCAATGATTTGTTGCCAACCAGGTGACCTGCCCAGTCAAAGCTGGCATCCCCTCTCAGAGGATGTACTGGTGAGAATAGCATTAAGGGGCTAGCCAAACAGTCTTTAGGAGACCATCAGTGATTTTGTTGCTGGAAATGTCACTCTCTTGGCTCATATAATGCTGCGGGGTATTTAAAGTGTGTAATTTGTTCTGGTTATCAGAGCCAGTGAAATTATTGACTATGAATAATTTATGTGAAGAATTCTGTCACTTTACACCCAAAACTTTACTTCTGTGATGACTGGTATTTCACACAGACACAAAGCCAAAAAAAAAAAAAAAAAAAGTTTCAAATATTTTTTTCATTCTTTTTATCCAGCCAATAAACTCAGTGTGTACAAGCACATATAATTAATCTGCCTGATTCACCAGTAACATTTTGCTACAAAATTGTATTGAAGTCATTCAGTGGCACAAGGGAATCAGTATCTATTCTCACTTATCTGACTGCTGATTTGTTTTACAGGAATCTGCTTTTTGGGTGAGGTTTCCCAAAGCCAGCAGAAGTAGTCTCGCTTTCCAATTGTGCTGTCAGTAGCAAAACCACTGTACATTTCTCTGGGAGCAGTATTTCATGGTAAGTTTTTCTTATTCCCACCTTTCACATTCCTTATCTCAAGGTCAGATGTTGTAAAAGTTTAGGTTTCTCAGCGTGATAATACAAACTTGCCTTTCAGAATAATCTTTTCTAAAACACATTTTAAGATTATGAAAGGTTACAAAAGAGTTACACTTTTCCATGTTAAGTTTTCTTCATGACAGAGTCAGTCCAGTATAGAAAAATACAGGGATTCATAAAAGGGACACAGCTCTGTTATTAGAGGGGGGGGAATAAAAAAATCACTTAATTCTAGATGTTGCCTGTTATGCACAAGCACACAGCTCAGTGGAGGAGAGGGGGCTTTAAAAATCACACTTGGCTTCACTTAAGGCAAGTCTAAGATCACATTTCCTGGCTACTGACTGATTCAGATGAAATTACTATCGCTCTGATCTTTGTAGCCCTCTGGAAAAGTAAATATAGCCTCTACAGCTGTCCTGTGTTGCCAAGTTTCTGCATTCAGGGCAAGCCAATTGTAATGCTACATATGGAGGGAAGGAAAAATTAGGGGTTTTTTTCCTCTTTGAATTACAAGAACAATGGGTTTCTGTTGGCCACCAGATGACTAGGCACACCCTTTCACTCCTTACACTTTTCTGTCTTTAATATTCATTGTTGAGCAAAGCAAATGATACTGTCATGTACAACCATGTATCCAAATGATTGTATGACAACATTACTTGGTTTGCACAGCACCGGTGTGAGAAGTCCATATGTGTATATTTATATTTATATATGTGTGCATATAAAAATACTTCTGTAAATTCTACTGAAAATGTCATCCCTAATTAGAAAATGTTTAAAAGAAGCGTGTTTTTCCCTAGAGTTTAAATGCTAATTAAATGTAAACTTTAAAATATTTTGTCCTTAATCTTTATTGGAGAAGGAAAACAACAGTTTGCTAATAAGAAAAAGGCCTAAGGTTGATAAGAATCAACCTTAACAGCCTGCAATATTTAGTAGATACCCCCAAAACAGAAGTGCTTCCCATGTGCAAACAGGCTGCTGAACTTTTGTAGCCCATGAATTAGAGGAAAAGGTGAAGTATAAATATTTTCTGGTGTTCTCTGGCAGGATCATGCTTCTTTACCTTCTATTTACCTTTTAAACCTTGGCATAGATTGCTGAGATATGCTATTCACAAGCAGCCAATTTTGCTTTGTTCCTTATTGATCATAATGGATGGCTGCTGCATTTGGGAAAGTCCTGACATTGATGCTTCCCACTTGAGGGCTGAGGAAAGATCCCAAATAATTGTATCTACTGATTGGATGCTGCTAATAAGATCAGGAACAAACTGGAACTTCTATAATAACATCAACAAAATGGTGTATCTCGAGATACTTCAAATCAAAAGCACTTTCATTAGTTAAGATTGAGGCTTTGAGCAACCTGATCTAGTGGAAGATGTCCCTGCTGATGGCAGGGGGGTTGGAACTAGATGATCTTTAAGGTCCCTTCCAATCCTAACCATTCTATGATTCTATAAGATAACTGGGGTCCTACCTGTCATAAGAACTACATTATAAGAAACAATAATGAAGTAGATATGTGTCAGAAGATAAAGTGAACATGAAGTGCAGTTTGCGGTGTAACACAAAGGGCAGAATTGTCTACTCACACCTCACTTCTATGTGCATTGAATGAAATGGGATTCTGTAATCCTCTACTTAGAGAAACCTGTATGAGTAGTGATATCCATACGATGCAGCATTATTTGGCCTAGACTGCCTGGTTCCCTTCAGTGAAATACTACTCCATCATCCTCTGATTTTGTATTTCAATTGCAAGAGGGCCTCAGCCTTACATCATTAAAAACCTCTTAGATACTCTCTGTCCCATGATCTAAACAAAACATTTCAAATACAAAATTGGATTTTAAAAAATGTTTTCCAAATGCCAAGTGTGGGCTCTTTGGGACTCTTCTTCCATTGTTATTGATTTATTCAGTAACACACCAAGAGACTAGCTGGATGCATCTTTGAATAAGGTCATATTTTAACACTTTTTAATGTCATGCTGTTTATTCATACATTGCTTAAAATTCAAGATTTGTTTCTTTTAATTTTTATACATTTTTAAAAGGTTGTTTAAAATGCACAGAAATAATGTGTGAAATTGCTAAATGAGGCTATTATTTTCCTTTGTTCTATGCTAATGAATTCATTAACAGTTGTTCAGTTATTATCAAGGGTATTCTTTAGTTGTTAAATTAGAAAGATTTTTATCTTATTCTTACTGTGAAACTGCTCATTACATATCTGACAAAAAGCAGATGATTCCTCCTGCAGAAAAACTCCCAAGTGTCCAAAACCCAACCACAAAATGTTCTTGTAGTTTCCCTGACTCTGATGCGTGTTTATTTAAGGTCTTCAGTTTGTTTTTTGAGAGATTTTCCAGAATATCACAATGAACTGTGTAAACATGTCAACAACTATAAGCAAGGAATAATATTAATGCTGTACTTATAACAAGCAGTGTAAACACTAAGACATGTTTTTTTCCATTTCTATCATTCATCAAATAATCTTCCTAAGGCATAGAATAAAATAGACAGCTGTTCTACTCTTATAGGTTTACCTACCTTTTCTTTAATTAGTGATTAAATTCCTTATCTTGTAGATAACACTATTTTTGTTTCTTACAGATTTTCAACACTTAATAATGAACATGTTCTTTAGAGATATAACTCATTTCACCCAAAAGCCTAGATGTATTTTGAAATACAGTCATTAATGATGCCTAGTATCACATCTACTTGTGAACATATTACAAGTACACTTCACTGATTTACCTGCTGGTCCTCTATTTCATAACTGTTCTTATTCACAATGTCTATAACCCCTTCTATCCATGAGATTTTTGGAGATATGGGCTTGTTATATATTTTTAAAGAACTTGATACAGATAGGTGTTGCTTCCTGGTTGAATCTTGTATGGTTTATGAATTACAGATTACCTTAGTATATGACATAATAGGTGACATTTGTAATACAGGTTATAGAGAAAACTTGTCCTTTCTAGAAAGATAATTTTTGCCTTATGTGAATGAGAAATGCAGCTGAAGGATGTAAAATTTCTTACGGAATATTCAATACCTTTCAAAATCTGTAGGGATAGTGTGTGGAGTCACAGGTGTGGTTTAAGTATATTATAGAAAACTGTAAGGTAAACTCATACTGTGGGGTAAGAAAGACTCACATTAGCAGGCTTACATGTGCTCTTGTTCTTGATAGTATAAAATCATTCTCTAGACTGCTCTATTTTCTCTCCATTCCTGTTACATAGCAAAGACATGTACCTTTAGTCTATAACCGGGTCAAATATTAAATGCCGTAATCATGTAAATAACTTCATGGGTGGAAAAAAAGGAAAGTGAGGATTTAGGACAGTCACTGTCCTTTTGAAGACCATGATGATGCCTAACATGTTTAAAAGTAATCTGACATAATAGCCAGAGCATTCAATACAGGGCAGAGTAAAACCTCTCCTCTCTTGCAGCTGCTACTGACCGTATAGATGAACCAGCTACACTTACTTTACTGCCAATTCCATCCACTTTCCCTGGTGACATTACTCTTTCCACTTGTTCTGAGATGCTTCAAAGGCTCCTGACAGCTAGGGAAAAAAGAACTAGCCCCATAAGCATACAGTGTGGAGATACACCACATAAGTACACTGGGCATCCCTGCTAGTTATCCACTCCTTCCCACCCTGACATGGAAGGGGATATTTGAAGATCAGGAGGAGCTTCCTGCCCTGTGAGAAAGTGCTGGGCATTATCAAAAGAAGTTTCTTCTTGTACCTTACTTCCCACTATGCTGCAGAGAACCCATCATGAAAGGTGGTACAAAGGTGTTCATTGCTTGCTACAACATGAATTAAAATGTATCCAGTGGAAAGTATTCAAGCAGTGTGTGGAAAGTAACAGCAAATTCTGGATTATGTGATAAGCGACAGAAAATAAGGTTGTACCTAGAAAACAGCTGCAGTGCTAGGATCCTATGATTAAATAATTTGCTTGAGGCTTAAGAGAGCCAGGAGCTTTAACTATCATTGACAAATGCCCACTTTTGCAGTCTATTTTGACTTTCAGGTTTATGTGTCTTTTATAAAAAAGAAGCTAGCATTCAGATGAAAGTGATGGGTTTAAAGTAGAAATTACGGGTAGAGGCTTCTGTACTTGTGTTATGTGGGCAGACAGATGAAACAGCCAGGGAAGTCCCTTTTGGCTTTAAGAGATCTAGGAGCTGAGCATAAAAGATTATGGCTTTCCAAATAAGATGGGTCAAGTGTGTAGGATAGATCCTGAGGGAGTTTTGAAAGCAGAATGCTGGGGCCTGGCAAGTCAGAAAGGGTGTCCCTGGAAGAATATATCAGTGTTGAGCTCGTAACATAAAAACTTGTCTGGGAGTATTCACAAGAATGATCCATGTGCTCTAGGTATATTTGCTCCAAATTTATATATGCTCTCCAATAAATTTTGAATAAAGATATGATCATAGAGGGTACATTTTAAACTTCCATGTGCAACTGATATTTTATTTTAAACTCATTCATACTGAAACGATATAAAACGTGGGGTAGAAGGGCTCCAAAGCTCTTGTCTTCTATGACAGGGTTTAGACAACCATATAAATCACACAAGCATCTAGCTTCATTGTTCCAGTTAAGATCAGACATAAAGAATTACTTTATATGAACGTGATGAGACAAAATTAAATTTAAACTTCTAACGTAGTCAATAAATTTTACAATAGTCTAATTTTTCAAGGAATCCTGCCTCAAGCAAGGACCACAATGGGAGATATATATTTTAAAAAAAATTTCTAATGCCATTTATGTTTTTTTCTCCATTTAAAGGATTCAATGTTTCATCAGCTCTATAACTGCACTTGTTCAGTAAGGATCTAGAAGTAATATTACACAACTTCATGTATCTACTTGAGCAATAGTGATGGGAAGATGCCACATGAAAGTGTCAACAATCTGCAAATTAAAAATTAAAAATATGTTATTTATGTCCCAACAAATAAATTCTAAGGAATAACTATTTACTCATGGATATTACATCATCAGCAAACATATGCTAGTTTCACTAATTACTATCTTTTTTTTTTTTTCTCTTTCTCTACTGCAAATAACATGAGTAATGTCTGCACAAGCAATTAAGACCTGGTTTGAAAGCTGTGCAGTGTTTCTGTGTTTGAATAGGTGCTAAGCAGACTCCATCTATTTTAAATTGCTACTGTTCTCTCTTTAAATATTTGTTGTTCATGACCTAAAATTTTAAAATCTTATTTTATTAGGATTTTAGTCTATTTGTGATCATGTCCTGTGAGTATAGACTTACAAGTCCATGTCCTGTCAGTGGTAAGCTCCAGGCATTTCTTTCTAATGCCCTTATATCATCTAAAACTTAATCACTTCTGTGTAAAAGCCTTTATAGTTATCAAGCATCACTGCCAATTGCAAGGCTGTTAATGAAACTGAGATTATTAAGAAAGAAAATAAATTCTTTGGAACTTTATTTTCAGAAATGTAACCATAACTAACATGATGCAGTTTGAGGCTCTGAAATCTATTGCATCTTCAAAGGGCTCCACACAAAATGATAGAAGATATGAAATACCAGATTGTGAAGATGTAAAAAAAAATACTGATGAAACCCAAGTGAGGGTTAGTCCCCTTTAGCAGTAGCAACACTAGGCTCAGCCTGTTTTGTACAGTCATGCTAATATGGCCTATTTTTCTCTGCAACACCTTCATACTTCCATGATTATCAGCACTCATAGCTGTAAATAAATTCATGCACCGGAATAATCTCAGTGAACACAAATAACAGGCTAAGTTACAGCAGATCCTGGGTCGAGGGAGAAATGATAGGCTCTAACCATTGTCCCTCAAACCCACGAGCACAGGGACACTGCTGCCAGTGCGTTGGCCAACATCTCTCCTTTCTTTAAGATTTCTTGTCTGTGCCTAGGGTGGATGTGAAAAACAGAGTGTGGCAGGCATGGAGGGAACAGCAGATGGGGTGGGGGAGAAAAAATATTTCGCCCCTTTTATATCGGTTGTAGGAGAAGAGAACTCGGAGCTTCCAGGAGAGGAGCTTACAAGGGAGCGAAACAGACAGGTCTTTGCATTCATCATTCCAGGAGCCTCTCTGTATGGAGACAGAAATACAGCCCATACTCTAACAGGGTCTTCTTATATTAGTCTGGGTTACTTTTGGAAAAACCTTACTAACAGATTAATGAAAATATTGCTCTCAAACCTGATTTTGAAGGGAAGAGACATTGTAGCCTAGTGTCACAATTTCAGTCAAATACAGCTGTATAACACCCAGTCCAGCAGGGCAATAATAGAAAAAACAAATATCTTGTAGGCAAGATTGCTTACCATAAAGCTGTTGTAGGTTCTTCTGAAATCCTTGTTACCTACGAGCCTTTCTCATTCAATCTTTTACATCTCTTACAGTTTCTGAGGTGAAATGTATGATTTTTTTTTCATTCTTGTTTCCTTAGTGCTTTACAAGCCCAGTGCTTGCACACCAATAGCAATTTTATAAATGTTTCTGCTTCCCGAGGACCTCTCTCTACCTGAAAAAGCTTAAGAAACAATGTTTGAAATTTGATGAGTTTTCATACTGGTTACCTTTTTTGTAGGTCATTAGTTTATTCACAAAAATATTTGTTTAGGTGTAGTTATGACTATTCTTCTCTCTTTTCAGTTATTTTTATTTCCAGGTATTAGATCTATGTTGAAAACTACTTCCATTTGTTTTGCACTGAAATTGCTCACTACTTCGATTGTCTGTATATAAATCTTTTCTTTTATGCTGGAGATTTCAAAGCACTGTCAGTGGTTTTTTTTAAAGTGCAAAATTATTTAAATTGTTTTCTCTGGTTCTTTTTTCTCATATAGCTTAAAAAAATAAGTCTTTTTAGAGTATACATCAAAGTTGGAAATTCAAGCTCATGCTAAGGGAAGTATAAGAAACTTTTCTAAGCTTTCCAAACAAAGTTGCAGTGAGGCATAAATGTTTTGTTGTGCCCTCAGCAAGACTGGATTTCATTCTAAGCACCAGAGACTTCAGAGCACTTTGAGGACTTGCCACAGTTTGTCATTAATCCTTGTGTTTCTGCCTCATAGCTTTCATGCCCTCTGTAACTTTATTATCTGTATTTCTCCTTCTATATGCCAGGGTCAATAAAATTCATGTGAGAAATACACTGTTTTACAAACCCAAAATACCACATCGGGTAGAATAATTCCATGAGATTTGGAAATACTTAGGAGAACTCTGTTTCTGTGCTCACATTGCAGGCATGTCTGCTAAGTGAGAAACGCCAGCAACTCTCCCACAGCAATATACTGGGCTGACACTAAACTACTGCAGGATCTTTGGGAGAGAGTGAATAATAGGTTCTTACCAGTGGGAATTTGCACAGGTGGGAGAGGATTTCCATCATCAGAGGTCAAATCTGCACCCTGTTTACTTCAGTGTAGCAATACATGTTAAGCATGACAACCAGAAATGGGCTCAATGTCTATTGATTCTGCCTGACATTCAATTATCAAGACATAGTTAAATATCACACAAGAAGTCAGCATAACTAATTAGGGATAATTTTGTTCTGCTCTAGATATTGGTCTGGATGATTCTCTCCACTCTTCATACATATTTGCGAAAATATTTATTTTGCTCCATTATGGTTAACCTCTGAAGTCAGAGGCTGGGTTAGAAGTCAGCTTATAAAGAATGTTCCTCTTCTGCTTGTCCCAGAAGAGAAATGGGATTGTTACATTCATGGTACCTGTTCTCATTCCCTGCGGAAGGTGCCATAAATTCAACATCGTTACTTAGCCACTGTATCACAGAGAAGGAGCAGGAGGGTTTTTGAGGGAGAAAAATAATAATTTCATGTTTAAAATGTATCTTTTTATAATCAGAAAAAATGTCAGGAAAAATGATGAAAGCATGTAAATAGCCACTTGCTATAATAGGCCATATTAAAACTCCCTGAAGTGAGCGAAGACATTTTATTTTATCACTGAATTGTGCTTTAATATAGGATCCCATCAAAAACTGACTTAGACTTTTACACTGACTTGAGAGGAGTACATGCTATATTCAATAACTCCTGCCAAATAAAGGTACAAACCTAATTAAGCAATAAACCCATAAAAATTGTTACTGACAACTAATAAGTGTCTTTCATTTTTATAACAGCAACAGCATATTTAAAAAAACAATTAGCTGTTATAGTATGGCTAGAGTAGTAGTACTTATAAATTAGTCATTCTGGCATTTCACGACTAATTTTTATCACTTGGAGCTGCAGAGATGCACTTGGTTTAGAATTTGTCCTATTACTCTTAAGTTCAATTTAAAAAGTGAATCTAAGTATCTATTCGTATTTGTAAGATATTGTTAAAAAAATTAATAGGGGACTTTTTTTTCTGTTAAAGCTGTTGTTCTCTACACCACTAGTATCTCTGGCTGAGAGAGATCTAGATTTGATACGAGCAAATTGGTACTGAAATTACCAGTTTATAGTCAACTTTTTTTTAAGAAGCTTCAAATAAAGAGGTACATTTGTGTAGTATCTTAATTTCAGGATTATGACATTAGTTTCACCCATATAGTCTGATATGAATAAGCCAGGAATATGTCTAAACCTTAGTTCAAACTTTGAATTAAGTCAAAGGCAGAGCATTAGTTAGGACTCTCTCCCTGACCCCCTGCCCTGCCTTTGCTAATTTGATGACTGCATGGGATAGTTTGCTGCTCCTTTTTTTTCTTTGTTTTTAGGAAAATCTATTAGTTGTGGGCCTTTCCTTGCTGCAGGCTAATCATATTAGATGGTGCACATCTCTATTTCCCTGTGTCCTGGTTTTTGCTGGGATAGAGCTAATTTTATTCTAAGTAGCTAGAATAGCATTGTGTTTTGAATTTAGTATGGGATTTGGTGTGAGAATAATGTTGGTAATATACTGATGATTTTAGTTGTTGTTAAGATATCAAAGACTTTTCAACTTCCCATGCTTTGCTAGTCTGCAGATAGGAAGGAGTATAGCCAGAGCAATGAATCTAAATTGGCATTTGGATATGCCAGTGGGATATTCCATACCATATAATGTCACGTTCAGTATATAAACGAGAGTTGGCTGGAAAACTCTCTCCCTCTTTCAGGATAGTGGTTTTGGGATTTTCTCTCCTCTGGCATTGCTATCTGGGAACAGGCTGGGCATCAGTCAACGTGTGGTGAGCAACTGCACTGTGCATCACTCATTTGTATATTCTGTTATTACTATTATTGTAATTATTATTTTAATTTTATTTTATTTCACTTGTTTAATTGTTTTTTATCTCAACCCATGAGTTTTCTCACTTTAACACTTCTGATTCTCTCCCCTATTCCCTGGAGCAGGGGAGAGTGAGCGAGTGGCTGTGTGGTGTTTGGCTGACAGATGGGTTAAACCACGACAACCTGGCAAGTGGAAAATTGCATACACTGCATACAGTGGATTCCAGGGAGTTGGAGAGTACCATCAGGAGACCAAAGGATGGTAGTCTCTTTGAGGCTAAAGATCTCTTTTAGCATCATGAACAGAATTAGGTAGAGAGGCTGATAGTAGTTAGCAAGCAGGGAAGAAGATGGTTGCAGACACACAGAGAATCACAGTCAGCTCTGAGGATTACCTACTCTCACATCAGAGCAGGATTTCACCATTAAATGGCAATTGTGCTGTTGCAGTTTAGACCAGCAAATGTCTGTGATGAAACCTCTGCATTGTTCCAGGTTGACACAGTGCTATCTTTCCTAAAAGGGTATTATTTCAGAGGTTGCTTTAGGTTAATCATATGCCTTTAAGTCACTGCTGTAAAAATGAATCTGTCACATATCCGATGATACGTCTATTCCTGCAATGCTTTAACAGTTAGCAAAAGCCAGGTGGTATTTTTATTTCTACCAGTTAAATGTTATAAGCAGCTGGTTTAGTTTGTGATCTTAAATATGCGTTTGTGACTAGTAGTTGTTGTAATATGCTTAGTAATACTACTTTATACCCCTGCAACACATTCCAAGTGGAGATATAAATGCCCTTACAGGCATTAATGAATTAGAGTCTAAACACCGTTAGCTGACAAAGAACCACTGTATTCCTCTTGAAAAAGAATCTATGATATCTATTATTTTAAAAGAAATAGTACACAGTTGGTTTAGTTATTGTTCTTATCAACTGAAAAAAGCTAATGAACACTATGGGGTAGCTTTGTTTATATCTCTTTTAGAGGAAGGGCTTGTATTTGCTCATTAATGTCATAGGTGAAAACCAAACTTCTGCAGAAAAGTAACAAAGCTTTCAGGATTTGTTAAAATCTCAAAGAAAATCTTGTACAGCAGCTAACAAATACGTAGGATTTCTCCTGTGAAGAAAAAGAACTACAGAAGTTGAGACCAGTTCCTTTATTCTTGAAGAAAAGCAGCTGAAACCTTTTATTTTAGAATTGTGTTTCTATATACATTTTCCCCATAGTCACATCTTTTAAAAATTATATCTTTTTTTTTTCCTTTCTTGGAGTAGATCCTCTCCTTTTTCCACCAAATTTAACTGTGGTAAGAATTCAAAGAAAATTAAGGTTGCGAATTTGTGCTACATTATACTCTTCTACACTTCTTGTGTGAAGTGACCCTGTTTAAAAGCACAGGCACTGGAAGTGAGTCATCGTATAGCCTACACCACCCCACTGCTTCTGATGCTGTGGAGGTTTAACTAGGGGAGCTAACAGAAAATGAGCTGAAAATCAGAAGCTGAGGTCCTCCTTGGATAGATGTGTCCACTGGTAGTATAATTTGCATTGCAACTGATTATCAGAAATTATTTTATAGATGATTTGTGAGTTATACCTATAAAAATTGTGGGTATATGCCAGATATATTACTATGTTAAACACAGTAGGGCCAAGGAGGTAGATGGCAGCTTCAAAAAGTTTGTCTGATCCAGGAACCTCAGGTGGTGGTGGACTGAAACTAACGAGTTCCCTGACTTTATCGTTGAAGGACATAGGAGAAAGTTAGATAAAAGCTAGGTGCAGGGACCCTGTGGCACACCCTCTGGGCAGATAATGCTGATAAACTTGGTCTTCTTGTATTTATACCTGCTGGAACTAATCTGGCAGGGATTCAAATAACTCCATACTACTCTAATATTAATTAATTCTTTCATACACTGGTTTGTATAGATCATGGTAGGAGATGAAAAATTTCATGGCTTTACTGTGATAATAATGCAGAATTTCATGCTTTGTCAGCTTGTCAAGGATTAACAAGACTGATACAAAATTTCTGTTGTGTAAGCAAAGGAGGAGCTGTTGTGTAGAAAGAAATCTCCTCAAATTCTTTCAAGATGTTTTAAGCACAGGAAAATATTTTTTTTTTTAATTAGCTTTTCTTTTCTAGAAATTACTATTGTTCTTATTAGAGAGACTCACTTAATCTCCCACTAACAAAAACTATATGTTATTCTGATATGGATCATTCAAATATGGACAGAAAAGTCAGAGAAATCCATAGGAAACCAATCAGTCCAGACATGGGGTAATCAGAATATATTTTCTTTATAGTCATCTTTGGATAATATTTACCCATTACAGAGCATTAGTTCATGCATGTCTAAGTGGAATTTAATTGGAATTTACCTGGAATGTGTAATTGCCTTCATTAAAGCGGTTTCCACAGGGGCAAATCTCATTGGTCTTTAATTTGTGCTCAAGAAATTCCTAAGCAGACTTTCCAGAATGCAATTTCAGGCTTTTTTTTTTTTTCCTTATTAGTCCTGTCCTCGACTTAACAAGGCATTTAAAAACACCTGTCCATTGTTGAATGGTCCATGGACAAATATTTTATGCATTTCAGTTTTACTACGTCGAGCTCATGTCACTCATTTGAGACATGTATGACAGAACTACCACACGGAATCTCACATTTTGAAAACACAGTTTTCTTATCAGCACAATGATGTGAAGAAATATCATTCATGTATATAGACTGAGGAGAGAAATGATAAATTATTGTATCTTTTCTTAAACTGTTATGTGTATGGGTTTTTATGTGGTTTAAATCTTAAAACAAATATATTTTTGTGGTCTTTTAGTTAACATGACTGCAAAGTTTCTTCTATTTAGTTTCTGCCAAGCTTCTAATACCTGACACCAGCAAAGAACATCCTAACAAAGACTATGGCCTATCATAGAATCATAGAATGGTGTGGGTTGGAAGGGACCTTAAAGATCATCTAGTTCCAACTCCCCAACCATGAGCAGGGACACCTTCCACTAGATCAGGTTTCTCAAAGCCTCATTCAACTTGGCCTTAAACATTTCCAGGGAGGGGGCATCCACAACTTCCTTGGGCAACCTGTTCCAGTATCTGACCACCCTCACAATAAAGAATTTCTTCATAATATCTAATCTAAACCTACCCTCTTCCAGTTTAAAGCTATTACCCCTTGTTCTATCACTACCTGTCCTTGTAAAAAGTCCCTTCCCAGCTTTCTTGTAGGCCCCTTTAGGCACTGGAAGGCTGCTATAAGATCTCACCGGAGCCTTCTCTTTTCCAGGCTGAACAGCCCCAACTCTCTCAGCCTGTCCTCATAGAAGAGGTGCTCCAGCCCTCGGATCATCCTGGTGGCCCTCCTCTGGACTTGCTCCAGTAGGTCCAAGTCCTTCCTATGTTGGGAGCTGCAGAACTAACACAGTACACTGGGTGGGGTCTCACGAGACTGGAATAGAGGGGCAGAATCACCTCCCTTAACCTGCTGGCCACGCTTCTCTTGATGTAGCCCAGGATACCATTGGCCTTCTGGGCTGCAAGCGTGCATTGCTGGCTCATGTTGAGCTTGTCATCCACCAGTACCCTCAAGTCCTTCTCCTCAGGGCTGCTCCTGATCCAATATTATATATAAGAATATATTCTTATATTCTTTAAAATGTACCCATACAAAACCACCTCTGAATCTAGAAGTCTATCTGCAAGTTTTGCAGTTGTCGGCTAAGGGACCAATAGTAAGGGAATTTATACCAGTAGATGTATTCACAACCTGGCTGCCAGATGCTCAAACAATGCTTCACTTTTGTTGCATGAAGGCTTACTCCATGCTCCCTGTGGAGATGTTTACAAGGTGTTGTAAAGAGCTCACAGGATTTTGGGATCACAAATAGGAGCTTGTATATAACTAAAAGACTTCCCAAGAAATTGGGGTTTTATATAGACTGAGAGAGAAAGTGAATAAATTGTCACAGGTAGAAGCTGTAACACATCCTCAGAAGAGGCAGTGAGGATCACCACCTAAATTATTTCACTTCTGCCTTTTTGCTTTTCTGATCTGTATTGTTTTAGTTTACAGACTCTCTCACAGGTCTGTATTAATTTTCTTAGTGAAACAGAGGCAAAGTCACACAGCCCTGCTACGTCAAGCCTAGCCTTGATTAGTCAGCTGAACTCCTGGACATTACAGTGCCAGAAAGCAAGCTAAGGGTTAAAGTGTGGATAATCACACACTGGCACTGCAGCCCATTTCCTGGTCTTGTTTACATTACTGATATGTATGTAGCCAGCTGCCTGCCAAAGCTGTAGCGTTTCCATAAAGTCATATTTATGTGTAGGATAACGAATCAGACAGAAAATCAATGCAACATTTCAAATATGGCCTCATTAGTGCCCTTTTTTAGTGTCATGAAAAAAATACCCAGCAAGTTGCTCAACATTTCCCTTCTCACTTCCTGGAATTATATTTTCCTTGCCTTATTGCCTTTGCACGTTGTGTAGAATTTGATTCTAACCCTATAATCCTTAATTTACTCTGTGCTTTATGGTTATGATCTTTGATATTTCTTTATTTATCCCACAGATTAATTAGTTTGTCTCTGCTCTTCTGAGTTGTGTAAGCTGCTTACTTACCTTTTTTTCTTTCTGCAGATTCACTGCGGACTTTGCTACCCTCCCCGAGTCACACGCAGCAGGACTGTAAGAGAATAGTGATGTTTACTCATATGATTTTTTTACCTCTTCACATAACTCGCTCTCTCTGTTTACAAAAGCACTCTGCCTCTGATCTCCTCAGTCCTGGATTTTTCTTTTCTTGCATTTCAGAGGTTTCATGTCATTTACTATTTCTTGCAGTCTAATAGAGTAGAATAATTTCCTTTGAAGTGATTCCAGATTATAGCAAATCGCACCTGTCTCCTCATCTTTGTTAGTCATTTGTTGCCACGCCTACCCTCTCATCTCTGTTTTTCACAGACCAGTTGGGTTTTTCAGTTTGTTTGTTTTATGGTGATGCATCAGAAGTTCAACACAAGAACTGATCTGAACTCCAAATATCTTCATTTTATTTTATGTGAAGCAGGCCTCATTAGCAGTTATGCTGCACAATACTGTTGATGACCTTCTACAACAATATGGAAAAACCAGCAAAATGGTGGGAGACTGGGGAAAAATCAGTGCAGTAGCATAAGTAGGCATCACCATCAGGGAAGTAGTACACTGAAGTATAAATAGCTTTCTCTTTATATTCTCAAAATGACTGTACTAAGTCTTGTGGTATCTGTTTTACATAGATAAGTTTATAAAACAAGTTAATGGAAACTGAAACTTGGATAGCAATACTTGGATTTTTCAGTTCTGAGTTTCAACTTGTGATCTTCACTTTTGCCTCCCTTTCTCTTTGTTTCTTTACTCTCACAACTTGCAACTTTTTTCAGTCTTTAATTTCTTCTATATTTTATAATATATCTTCTCTGATTTTCAGTAGATCTGC
Source organism: Antrostomus carolinensis (assembly GCF_000700745.2). NCBI lineage: Eukaryota > Metazoa > Chordata > Aves > Caprimulgiformes > Caprimulgidae > Antrostomus > Antrostomus carolinensis. The sequence goes on along the minus strand of NW_010304227.1, from coordinate 91,494 downwards.
TACAGACAGAAAGCAAGGACATTTTTATTAAATGTTCTTGATCTCCCACAACAGCTGCTTTGTCATAGAACCATAGAATATTGTAAGTTGGAAGGGATTCATAATGATCATCAAGTCCAACTCCCCGCTCTTTGCAGAGCTACCTAACACTAAACCATAGGATTAATAGCATCATCCAGACACTCCTTGAACTCTGAAAGACTTGGTGCCATGAAGCACTTCTTTGGGGAGATTGTTTTCAGTGAGTGACCATCTTCTCAGTGAAGAACCTGCTCCTAATGTTCAATCTGAACTTCCCCCATAATCTTGCTTTATCCTACTTTTTTTTTTTTAGTTTAGTACTGGACATGTATTTGTCTCCTCATTAATTTGAAATTTTTTTGAAGTTTATTCAGCTAGGAAGTACATTATTTGCATTTGGGAATTTTTAAGTCATACATTAGGGTATCTTTCAGCCATGTATGATTGATGTCCTGTTTCTGCACCTAGATAACTATGAGTCATTTTCAAAAAAAGTTCTCTCTTCAGACTACTATTATTATGGCGTTGTTTTTAAGTTAACTCATCCTTTTCAATCTAAAATTTCTAAAACATTTACCAAATAATGAATAGAGGTACAAACAATTTTTGGAAGCATTGTACTTGAAAAATCAGAATACTGTTGGCAATCTGGTAAGAATAATTTCTGTTTGGAAATGCACACAAATTAAGCTATGTCTTCAGGTGTCATAAATCAGTGAAGCTCCACATAGATCATAACTACAATCAAATTGTAACAGGTGTCATCTAGGGATTAGTCCCACTCTATTAATTGCATATGGTGTTCTGACTGTATCTCATTATCTTCTATATTTTTCCAGTCCAGTGAGTAAATATGTAATGATCTCAACATTTCCTTTGTTGCATTGTTTCTTTTCTCAAACCAACTATTTTAGCAAACAGATTTCTCATGGTCTTCCTTTACCCTGAGCCATTTGAGTATCCCGATACTTGAAGTAAAACCTTGACTACACTGAAGTCCACCAGAAATTCAGCTAGAAATGACAATGGCAGTACTTTTACTTTTCATATAACTTACATTATGAGCTTTTTAATGATGGTAAACTCTCTCCAGGTATTTATTCTCATATTGTTCTAATATTTCAAAATATGCATGAGGACTGGCAAAGGAAGCTGTATTTTCCTGAGTGTGCACACAGTGCTGGGTACCAGCACTACAATTTTGACTTACTTAAGGCATGATTTCTATTTCAGTGCTTTTGTGCATGGCAAAAATCATGTGAACACAGCTGGCAATTATATGGGGTGAGAAAATTTTTAATGTGGAAGCAGTGATACAGTAGCCACTGGGTTACTAAGTTGTTGTTTACATAATGCTGTGCTGAACCCAGTCCTTCTTATTTAGGAAGCACCATGAGATTAACTTAATGACCTTCTTAGCGACACATTTTTTTAAGCATTGTGTTCCCAACTGTGTATTACTTGCTAATTTTGAGATTCTTTCTCAAAATGCTAAGTTCTCATAACAAAGGAATTGCCTTTATTTTCCTTTCTTTCATAGAAATATACATTCTTACCACAGTAAATATTATTAAATACCAATTGACCCTTCTGGGTACCCATCTTGTGCAATTAATGCCTGTAAGATTAATTATTCGATAATTATTTCACTTTCTATTTTTATTACTTATATAGTATTTCTAATCTTTTATTGTTCAAATAACTTGACTGTCATATTTAGTTGCACTTTTTTTTTTTCACGGTATAGCCATTTCGAGTATAAAACATGAAAAATCTATTTTTTTCTCAAATATTATGAAAAGAACCTTCCTTTGTTGATATTGTCCCTCCCTATCCCCTTTTTTTAAACTGCTAATTCCATTGTCTTAAAATATTAGTGATTCAGTTCAAATAGTTTATTTAAATAGTTTTGGTTAATGTATGTAACTGCTTCTTTTATAGGAATGTTACACTATTGCATCAGTGTAACTTTGTAGCATTTGTTTTATTTCAATTTCTCATATCAGCATTATTTACTGTGAAAGCACAGCTTAGAAAAAACACAGAAGGTCACCTATAATTCTGTATGATGAGGTGTTACATTTGTAACAAAGTTATGGCTAAATTTTCCAGTAAATTGATATGTGGAGAAGTAGATGTGAAAACAATTTCAGACACAGACGAATATAGGACACAAAAGATCTGTCTGGGAAGAAATACCGACTGTTTATGTTTTACTTTCTTTGACACATAGGATCTACTGCGTAAAATAAATTGGATGTAAATTTCAATTTCTGCATGAAAGGCTTTTATCCATGAGCTGCATATAAAGTAGTTTGCTTTACATGCATGGGCAAAGAAATCTGAAAAGCAAGACAAGTCAATCTGCACGCAGAAGTAATTTATTTTACACTGGTTATACACCAGAGCAAACCTGTTAACTTCGTTTGGCTTTGCTCCAGGTTTCGACTAATGTGAGATGAGTAGCTACCTCAAACTAGGTGTTATTAACATGGGGAAGATGACATTAACAACTAAGCAGTTATTGTACTGGATAGAAAGTGAATATTCTTACTAAGTCAACATAAGTATAGCACCCAGGCAAAGCACTGTGGTTTTTCTTCTGTGAATCCTGGCTCCTGTCACTACAATTCTCAAACAACATGTACTCAGAGAGGTTGTGAAAGTAGAGTAGATTATTTTCAATGCCAATAGACAGAGATCTGAATAGTTTAATTCCCAGAACAGCACTTCTGTTCTCCCTCCCAAGAAGCATGGCGTAAGAGAACAATATTAATGGAGCCAAACTGAAGTCATACTGTAAGAGGTTTCTGATGATCTCCATCTCACCCAAAGATTTGGATTTGTGTTATACAAGGTATATAGTAATTGGAGAAGGAAAAGTTGAATAAATTGTCTTTTCCATCTCCCACTTTATGGTAGATTCTCCAGTGCTTTAATATCAAGATTTAGGTAATTGATTATATTTGTTTTCATAAAAGTATTTCACTGCAATTATATTCACACTCAGATACTTGGGTTTTTTTTTTTTTTTAATTACAAAATATAGTATTGAAGAATAAATACAAAATAGGAAAAATTCTATTTCTTCATATGCCAAATAATAGTCCAAATTACCAGTAAGTTTTGATGTTATTTTGGCCTTTATATATTGTTATTGTTGTTGTTGTTATTATTATTATTATTATTATGCTGCATTTCACTTTGTACTCTCTGATTCAGAGATTTTTATTACCTCTTCTCAATACTCTAATTTAAGAACTGATGACCATGGAGGATACAAAATAATCAAGGTCCAAAGCAAGGAACATGAGCAGTGCACTAATACTTACTCACGGCATAAAAAAATTTGCTGAAGCTATAAACTGCTTTTCTTAGAATATGGTGTGGTTTCCACAGATAACAGTTTGAAGATAGGAAAAACAAATGCTGATGTTTTTGTGTCCTTTTTTTAGAAAAAAATTAGTAGAATAAGAAATGTTAAACTGGCCATTAGTCTTCACTAAATCTGTCAATACAAGGAAATAAAATAGTCAATAAAGAAGCCACAGGAACTTTGATAAATAACCTGGTTTCAAAAGAAAACACACTTTTTCAAGATGTTCTATTGGGTACCTCTTAAGTTATATTTTTTAAGCAGACTTTTCTTGCTGCTATTGATCCCTGCTCAGAAATACCCTATTCTTTGTCAATGTTTAATTTGTCACAGAGAAATTTATTTGGATGTTCTGCTCAAAATAAGTAATGATTAAAGTAGGTCTGACATTAATTTCACCAAAATAAGCAAGAGCAGCCTTTTCCAAAACTGTTGCTCAAGTGTCTGATTTTTAGGAGGTCAACTAAGATACTGCAAAACAGCCTGATTTCAGTGGAAGCCTCAGCATTTCCATTATTTTTTGTAGTATTTATACATCTAAAATGCAGTTCCCCTGTAATTCAGCCAGTCCAAGGATTATGTACACTGTGGGATTGCACCTATCAGGGGGCTCCTCATGTCAACCTAATTATGCAGTATTCATGGCCCTGGGAAAGGCAATGTCTATTTACAAACAATCATATCAACGGATCCGAATTAAAAGAGTTCTTTATTTACTTTGATGAGAACAAAAACAGGTCTCCAAAGTCATCTGGAAGGAAATTTGACCACAGCAAGAGTAGCACTGTAAGGATAATGTCTTACAGTCAATACCTTATGTCTTGCAGTGAGTATCTTATGTACTAACCAGGGAAATGGAGCCTCCTGTTATTGCAGAAGTATTCCATACAGTGATTTCTCTAGATAGGTGGGTAGACACATCATAATTAGAAAGATCACCATCAGCTGACATGTATGAAATTAGGTGTCACCTTTTTGTGTCGTTATCTACAAAGTATCACGTACAATAATGTTGTAGTTGTTATTTATCAAAATTGGCCTCCAGCACACAGCTTTTTCTCATGCAGATCCTAACAATCTCCAGGGGAGATTTCAACAGCAGCTGCTACTTCTAATACTGTAAGCAAGGAAGGAAGATGCTTTTGGCAGTGAATGTGAATGATTAGCTCAGGATGTAATTTGTATCTCAGAATTGTTTTGATAGCTCAGCACTTTCTTGGGTATTTATCTTTCCCCAAATGAAATAACAGTCTTTTCAACTTCAAATAAGTCCTATCTATCTTGGAGTTACAAAAATGATGTCATGCAAATTTCAACATTGCCACTGCTCATATATTAAAACTTACTAATCAACAAAATATTTAAAACAGAAATTCATACTCTCAAACTTCTACTTAAATAATCTTTAAAATATTCACAGATGCATGGATCTAAGAAAAGCACACTGCAGCCAAAGTCAGTTTTGCACACATTGTGATCTACTGTGATAATATGGGGAAAGATAAGACAAAAGAGAACTTGGACTATTTGTACTGCAAAAATTTCATTTAAGTCTCTAACTAATATTTCTCATGTCTGATTTTAGAAGATCTCCTGCTTTGTGCCTTATTGAATCCCTGAGACTGTTCTTCGGGCCTACTGAGACAAGTGATTGTCAATACACTTTGTACCCTCGGACAACATTTAGGCCAGCTGATCATTGGACCTTGTGACAAAATGTACGCTAGTTGAAAAAGGTGGCCTCTTCCTCTTTTATGCAGGTGAGACTGGTACTGTACAACTGAATCAGTGGAGAAAAAGAAGCAGTCATTAGTGGCTCGTTCAGTAAAGTTATTTCTTACTTTGAACAAAAGCAAAAACCAGGAATGGAAACTCCAACTGCGCTATCTTAAGTTTTTTTTTATTTTTACATGGGCCACTTCACTCCAACTTGCAATCCCTTTGATTCTTTTGGATCTGTGGTTTCTGTTGACCTTTTATTCATACCTACAAACACCAGCTTCCTTTTGAAGAAGTGAAATGTTGATCAGGACAAATTTAGTTTTTCACAGTGGAAAATTACCTTAAAAGTACTAAAATTACTGCTTTCTTGATTGACCTTTTTTATTATCATTTTCTCTTCTTTTTTTCTTGACCTGCTTTGGCTTCATGCAGTAGAATACAAGTCAGGAAGTAACACCCATGTGGAGCCGTCATTGACAGCTCCCTGTGCTGACTAGTGACAAAGATACAGCAATAGCTTTCTTAAATACATAAGCAAAAATTTGTTTACCATGTTGTCCTCAATAAACTTTGTCTCTTCAGCACACTAATACTCAGCACTCCCAGAAATGTTCATGTATGAGGAAAAACTGTTGTTCTCACTTCATTTGGTGCCTGCATTTTTTATGTAACTTCTTTTTCCTCAAGTTTTGCTGCAGGGATCAGAGACAGGATGTTCTTTCACTAAACAATTTTCACCTGCTGTTCTTGACCCCTCAGGACCAGAATAACCTTACCTGCTGAAATCATTTCAGCTGAATGCTAATGATTGGCATTTGTCATTATTTAAGGGATGATTACTACAAGCTGCCTTTCAATAGAAAGGGGCATATGAGAGGAAGATTTTGCTTCTTGACATGTGTGAGTATTGCTCTTGACTGTGCCAGGATAGTTTGTATCTGTGTGTGTGTGTGTGTGTGTATTTAAATTAGGAATAGCAGTGGATTTTGAAGAGCTCTTTGTTGTTTTGTTACTTGCTTAAGGTTTGATAGAAGAGATATTTTACCCCTTGAGTGGCACTCTTGAGAGACTTTAAACTTCCAGCTCAGATCAGGGGCAGGAATGTTAAAGTATATTTTAAAGTTAGGGTTTTTGATGGGTTGGGGTTTTTTTAATTCTACTTTTCATGTCTCTAAGAAGTTAGATGACAGAGGTACCTAAATTCTAAGTTGCATATATTTGTGTTGTTGAGTTTTTTAAAAAAAAACACCCAAAAAAGTAAAAAATTGAATGTATCATGAATGTGAAACAGCGGTTCAATTATATCAAGAAAATGATACCACTGTCTGTAAGATATAATTCTTATAATTCTGTTCCCACTAAATCTAATAAGAGAAGATATAAATTAAATCTAATTACATGCAACCATGTATTTCTTTAATAATCCTTTCCTTGATGGCTGTGATGAGGGTAGAAGTAAAGAAGAGCAATAGCTGCAAAAGATATAGCTCTCTTAAAACTAGTTGGCCTAATTTTAGTGGCCTAAATTATCTCTGCTTAAGAGACATACTTTCTTAGGGACTGTAGCTGAAGAGTATATTAAGAAGCAGCACTAAAAAAATGTACATTGTGCATACTAAAAAAAACAAGATAATAATTCCTTGAATTATTTCCAATGGGGAAATAGGAAAATAACTTTATGAAACTGATTCAAATTCCTCTGTCATGTCTTGAAATAAAATGCATCTGCACACCTAAATAAGGACCAATCTCAGTATTTTATTATGTAAGGAGTAACATATCAATGGTTACTGAACAGAAGTGTTATAAGAGAGGTAAGTAACTTCAACTCTTTCTGTGATCCATCTGCTTGATTTACCTTGACAACTGGCTTAAGCAACTATTTTACAAGATAGTGCGTCAGGACTGCTGCAGTTCCTGGATGGGAGGGAAAGCTGCAGAAGTCCTTGTGAATGCAGTCTGAAATAACCTGCTCTGCTTTGGTGCTTAGGCTGAAAGGAGAAAATGTGTAAGAGAGAATGGGCTTCTCTTTCACTCCTACCAATTTTCCTGTGCAATGTGTATTTATGTGGCTACCTGGACATCCAATGAAGAAAACCTCATAGTGTTAACAAATTGGAAGCATCCACTGAGTTTGACCAGCCATGTGGTTTTCAAGTCCTGCCTTTTGCATATGGGTACGGAACAAAACCGTCTAGAGAAGACTGATGAGAAGTTAAGACACAAATTTAAAATTAGAAGGACTTGCTCTTCCACAGAACCTACCTTGTCATTTGAAACACATTGACAAGTCTCGCCTGATCAGCAGCCCACAGACAATCAAGACAGAAAAAAGTTACTGAATTTTGGAAGGCTGATGACCTTCTTATGAGTTTTGTTTGTTTGTTTCCCTAAGTGATCTACATCTACCAGGTGCTAACTTCTATTTTCTCTCAGTTCAGCTTTTTTGTGGGGTGGTCTTATACATGGAATTTAGCTGCAATTTTGAGCCAGATACATCGCCACCGACTGTAGTGTAAATCTAGGCAGATCTGTTGTTTCATTAAGTAGATTGCTTAGGCCTTTTAGACCAAACTAGACTTTGATCTATTAGAATTTTTTGGCTCATTACATCTGGTAACCCTAGGCAAAAAATCTACAACAGTATTGAGCTTTTGGTTCAATCACATTACAGTCTTATATCCTTATTTGAAAGGTTGTTGAGTTCTACAAAGGATTCCTAACCCTTGGTCTATTTGCTGTTATATGCAAATGATTTTTTTTTTTTAAATTCTATTGTTTTCAGTAGCTGGGCTACAAGTTCAATAGTAACTCAAATAATCATGAACCTCATCACTCACAGATCGGTTCTTATAATTATGCATTTCAGTTTTTCTTTGAAATAAAACAAAAATAAGGATGTTGCCTTCCTTTTTTAACATTTTTAAATCTCCAAATGTTTTGGGGTGGTTTTTTTTTTTTTTCATAATTAAGTATGTCTGATCGAGTTTCTAAGGAAATATCCCTCAGGAAGGACTTTTCAGAATTTATACTGCCTAATTGGGAGAAATTCTCTTCATCTTTCAGCTGATTTCAGACTGAGGTGACCATTTCAGTTTGTGGACAAGGTCATGACCAATCCATAGGCAACAAGGATGTTTACAATGTCATCCAGTCTATTTCCTGAGTCACTATAACAAACAGGATACAAGCCATGCCTTAAGTCATACATGCTGCATAGTTCATTTGTAATACATGTACTTTTCTACATTTAATAAACAGGTGTAAGGTATATAGTAGTTTATCCTTGACTAAAAGATGTTAATATAATATTATGCTAATCAAAAAAAAAAGAAAAATTGTAGCTTTTTGCTAATCTGTGAATAGAACATGTAAATATTTCAGCTTTCTGAGCTGGCATGCATACAGACAGGACACCGTAGGTGTGTCTGTACATGATACCTGCAAAACTAAACTGTATTAGTAACAAAATCATGGCAATAGGTTTGGAGTATGGTCGATGTAATTTTATGGATCTAACACTTAACAATAGACTAAAATTTTTGAAATATTAACCTTAGTTGAAAAAACCTAATATGTGAAGTAGATATGAACAGACATTTTTAAGAGCTGCTTCTTCCCAAGATGATGTCTTTAAAATAATCTTGTCTTACCAAGTGAAAGATAATGATAGCTACTTTGTAATAATGCTTGCTTTGATTTTCACAAGAAAGTGCTAACTCAGGGCTTATTTGTTTTCTGATGTGTAAATGTGCAATTTACTTGAAGCAAATTCTAAAAGAATTATTCAGGGAAATACGTCTCACAAAGATTTGTCTGAAAATCAATGGATTACTAATCAGTTTGTTCTTTCACTCTCAAAAACAAAAACAGTGGAATCCCTAAAGGTAGGGGAAGTGGTTCTTTCAACTAACCTTCTGAAAAAGTGAAGGGGTAGAATAAACAGATCCAGCTGTATGGCCATGCCTGAAGTACAGTAACCATTGAATCGTTAAGATGATCATCATCCGAGCATAACCAAATCTTTTGAGATTCCACTCTTTGATGCAGAAGTTCCAACTCTGAACCCCTCTCTCCCTCTGCAATTGCCAAAGGCAAGAGTTATGCTATGGTGTACAGTTCTTTGGGAATCAGTCAACTCTTAAAATGTTTCCAAAGTATTATAAAAATACAGCCTTTTTTTAACATGCTTTTTATTCATGAAAGTGTTGTTCCTTTCAGAGTTTCCAGCAGGTATTACAAGTGTTGGCGTCAGAGCCCCGTAGGCCAATATTTTAAAGTTAGAGCCTTAGAATTGTAAAATAGCATGCTGCAATATCTGAGAATGATTTAAGACTTTTCAGCTTTCTAGTAAAGAAAATTACCTAGAGATTTCTGAGTACTAGTAAGTAATGAAATTGAACCATGGCAGTTAAGAAAAATGTTTTTAGGCATTGTGTTATATGATAAAGTAGCTGCAGTCACTTGGATATATATAAAACCTCTAACTGCAACTGCAAGAGATTGGATGGATGGATTCCCTTGCTAAGGTTCCCTTTTCCCATTTGCTTTTCTGCTCATGTCTGAGGAAAGACAGGAAAGGAGCCCTCTTTCCTGTATGGTGTATGGAAAGGTGGGTCTTCTAAGGGACTAAACAGCATTGTGCCCAAGTGGTCCAGCTCTCCTGTAGGGTGAATGGGTGAGGAGGTGAAAGGGACATGCCAGCCTTCTGGAAAACAGTGGAGAAAACAAGAGGCCAGTGGTACAGGGTGCAGAGCTAGAGAACACCTCCCTTCCTTTGTGTAGGTGGTGTAGAGGAGAGCCTCACTGGGTGGTGGATAGCAGAGTTCATGTTTATATTCATCTGAAAATCTACAGGTCTGTATTCTCTGTTTATATAGGAGAAAAAAATATTCTAAAGGGCTCTCTTGCAGAGGGAGGTAATGCACAGTGTAGTGTTAAACACTGTGCAAAAGCCATAGACACGTTTGTTCCTAAGGATTGCCTCAAAGCTGCCTTTAGCATACAGCACAGCATTGAATGCCATAGAAATCCAGATATAAGATTTATTCTCAGGGTACATCACAGTCTCTAGCACATGGTGTGCTTTTGAGCACCATAGGAAAGCTTAAGCTTAGACAATCCTTTTTGTCTCCAGGGGAAGGCTTGATCTGAGACTGGAGCCACATATAGCATAATAGAAAGATAAGGTCCAGAGAGCCCTCTCTGTCTCTGTGTAAGGCACTGAATGAAACAGGAATTATATTAAAGAGCGATCAAGGATGACACCCTGTATCCCAGCCTACTGGCTCATCACACTTCAGTTCCACAAGGTGCAGAGAGCCCAACTGGCAGGTGACACAGAGGAGTCCACCTTCAGTCCCTTCTACTATTATCATTTAGCTCATGTTCTTTGTATACATGGATTCTTTAATGCTATAACTCCCTAACCCAACTAAAAAAGCTGGATGGCTTGTTTTGCATGAAGGATTGAAATGACTCAGATCATAGCATCATAGGATAATCCAGGTTGGAAGGGATGTCTTGAAGCCATCTGCTCAAGGCAGGATCAGGGGTCAGATCATACCTGGCTACTCAGGGCTTTATCCAGTCTGATTTTGAGAGATGAAGACTCCAATAAGCACCAGAACTGTAACAGGGAGGGAAGCATGGTCAGAATAGTGGAGAGGAAGATGAAGAAGAAAGGGAAGAGGAAAAAGAAGAGGAGGTAGTGAACCTCTTTTTCTGGCATATATGCAGCGAATATATACACATGGAAAAGGTACACAATGCCAATACTGGCAACTGTACAAGTTGCTTCCGGTGAATAGATAATACCAGGGTAGATGAGAAAGGGCAAAGTGAATCTATCTTTCTCTAATAAATACTTTAAATTAAGGTATGCTAAATCAATGAGTTCAAGATCAGTGATGGGTCTCTTATGCCTTCAGTTATATTCATGAAACAGCTAACATATTTTAAGCCTAGGTTTATGTATTTATGCATGTATATGTAAAGAATAATACATGAATGATGGTTAATTTTAATATCTAGCTTATTTACATAAATCTGTGAAACTCAAAGAGATTATCTAGAGCGCACACAATATGGAAGTTTATATGAAAGAAGCAACAGAACTTGGTAACTGAGTAGATTGAAAAGCTCTGCCTCAGGTAGTTAGCACTTGATGCTTAGGCTGCAAAGAGTTGTTTGCAATGAAGGAGAGGAGAAACATGCAGGAATGATAACATACGAGTATGAAGCATTGCAGAAGGTATACATGATCTTTAGTAGGGCAGTAAGTCAGGGTACAGCTAAGTATAAGTATGAGATGTACTAATGTGCTACAATTCATCCTGGATGCCTAGTTGTTTTACAGAGGATTTAAATAATACGTTGTATTATAAATGTATGGTAGATATTCTCAGTGCCTAACTGAGGTGTCCTGAATCCCTATTCTTTTTCTCTTTCTTCTGATTCTAGAAGGAGACTAGCCAAGTTATAGATACATTTTAATTACATATCTAATCTTAGATTATATTTTACAATTATATAGCTATCAATAGGCACCTTCAGTGGGTACGGTAGATCTGGTACTGGTTAAGCCTTGTTTTGTAAGATGCAATTGCATGTCTAAAAGGGAGTTTTGAATCCTCAGGTGCTGCCTGTGACATTCAGCTTTTTGGACAATTAGGCCACATTTCACAAGTTATGTAAGAAAAGAAAAAAAAAAAAAGGTTTAAAAGCAGCTCCATATGTAACTTTTATGCAAGACCTTTCAATGGTGAAAATAATGATGACAAGATGTGTTAACTTGGCAATTATTAAAAATAATAATAATTAAAAAAAGTCTAACCAGAGAGTTCACATAGCAAAGGAACCATTGTGATAGGAAACATCACAAAAAACAAACAAACAAAAAACAAACAAAAAAGATACTGTCAGAATGATTATACAAAAGGATTTTGAGAGCTTAAAAGGATAGTTTTAGTGCCATGGATTTTAATTCATCTAACTGGCCAGTTCTAACAGGTAGGCATTAATTAAATGCACACCTGTTGCTACCTAACCTGTGAATCCATAGTACTCAGATGTTTCTTTTTCTGATCTCTAAACTTTGTCCAGCTTTCATAAGCCATCTTATGTGTAATGATAGTAGTTCACCTAATATAATTTTTCGGGCTTTCTTTATTTTTCTTGCATCAAAACTGTATAAGAACTACTATTGCTTTCTTCAAAAAGGAAGGCCTAACAAATAACACTTTAAAAGTTCTATTGGTAGTTGTTATAATCAAAAGCTTAAGGAATATGTTGAAGACTAAATAGTGAAGACAGATCATACCACCCAAGCAACAGAGTCATACTAGCCAGAAACTCACAGAAATTAGGGTCATCAAGTCCTCCTCCTCTGCCCATAGGCAGAATCTACTATTCACAGCTCATACCATACTTGACAGGAGGTTTTCTGGGCTGTCCTTGGAGATCTCCAGTGGTGATGATCCAAGGGTCTAGAAAGGTCCTACTTTACCAGCCTTTATAGTTTATTGAGATATTGTCTCATGAACCACATATACTGGCTTGCTATGATACCAAAGCTGATAAGGAACTATGGAGATGGAGAAGTGCCACAATGTCACTTAGCCACTGTACTGCAATATCAGCATACTGTTATCATCAGCATATTAGCTGCCATGTAAAACAGCAAAGTGTAACCATACAGTTCTTAGTTTTAAAGACCTGAGAGGATTATACCTCAGAGAGAAAGATTTTAAAGCCCAAGCTGTCGTGTTTAAAACCATTTTATATAAGTATGTTTTTGCCTTCTCAATTCAAAGAGGAGTCACAAGCTTCCTTGGTACATTCTGAATTAATAACAAGGTCTTATATCTGTTCTTCCTCAAGAGAAGAAAAAGAAAGCATAGAATTACTGTCAAAATTCACTGTCTTCATGGAAAAAAATATCATCAGTTCAAAATTGATGCAAAATTACTTCATCCCTTGAAGGGAGAGATAGTATTATATTTTGGAGTCACAGTCCCTAACTGAGCTAGCCAATCAAGAGTAATGTTATTTGCTGGGCTTCAGGATGTAATTACTCTTAAGTAATTTATAACTGTAATTCCATCAACTCATTTACACTAACAAAGTAAGAACCTGTCGTGTTTATAGATGAAATATGCACTTTATGAACATTCTGCCTTGTTTTCGAGAAAGAGAACAGGGAAAAGCCAAACCAAAAGTGATGTACCACACACATTGCTACCTCATAAAATATTGTTTAAGAGCTAAAGAACATCTGCTGAAGCCTTTGTGTAATTGTCAGTCCATATAAAAACATTTCATCAGGGCTGCTCACTAAATTCCCTCATGTTCACAATTCTGAATTGTCAGTAAATCTTAACATTGCAAGACGCCTCTGCATACAAACATTCTTTGTATGCTCCTACATTAGTTATAGTAAATGCTACTTAACAGTTGAGTTTACAAATACGGCACATTGCAGTGTAAATATCATGTCTTACAAATCAAAGGCAAGATGTGTCTTATTCTCAAAGGCTTGGAACTGGATGCTGGCATATAATTTTTTCATCTGAATTCAAATCCTGTTTTTGTCATGAGTAGCAGCAAGTTGTTCATAATTATTATTATTATTCCTATTAATTATTTACATTACAATGGAGTACGGAAACTCAAATGAAGATCTCACTAGGGTCTCACTGTGACTAGTGAAATCATACTAAGAGGCAGATAGAGGCAGTTCAGAACAACTCCACATCAAAGGGTGTTCTAGGAGTTACCACAGATGTGGATGTAAGTGCCATGTCTTCAGATCCTTAGGAGAGAGCAAGACACGGTCCACTCAGCACCAACTAGCTTTGTAAGCCAGTGAGGAGGCCACAGGCAGTACTTATTCTGCCTTCTTCTAACCTTCCTGCACCCTTTCGTATCCTTTTAGAAACTGTTGCATCATAAAGCAAATAGCAAGGTAATTTTCTGATAAAAATAAATAAATAATATTTAGGTATAGCTATAGCATACAGTCCCCAGTCAAGACTGCTTTGAATAGCTATTCAGCATTCGATGTAAGGAAAGAGTCCCACTTCGTATCTTTTTAGTGTGCTATATGTCTGTACAACTACATATATCTTCCAAGATAAGTATCCATGTATAGCTTTCAAAAAGCTGTGAAAACATTTTGACATTTCCAGTGGTTTTCCCAAAATATAGTAATGCTTCTTTTCATTACAAGAGCAGTGGTACAGAAGGATGCAGCCACTACTCACTTACTTCCACTTCTAGCACTAGATACTTCAGATGTACTTGAAACTAAACTGTGATACTCTGTAATCATAGCTTTACAGTGATTACTAAACTTTGATACTCTGTAATATCCCATTTGAAAAATTTGCTTTCTCAGATTACTTTAAAATATAACAATTAATAACTAAGAATTCAAGTTCAAGTGAAACAAAATGGTCATCAACCTTATGATCTTGTGTTGCATGTTTGTACCATCTTTGTTGGAAAGTGCTGTCAGTTTCAAAATTTTCCAAGCACTTAATGTTTTCCAATGTGCTAATTAGGTCACAGCTTAATTTACTTCAGTTTACATATACCAAAATATGTCTTATGTTTCAAAAGTGTTAACTTACAACCTAGTCATTGCAGTATTTAATTCATATTTAATGAATTTCTGCTTTTGGTAAACACTTCTGTAATTATGCTTGCTTCAGAAGGAGTACATGTAGAAATTTCTCATCTTTTTATATAAAAAATAATTTGGATTAGGAAAGACACCTGACTGACAAAAGTCAGGCTGTAGTTCTAAAACAACCACTAGAAATATCCATTTAACATGATAGCATTCCATCTGAAATAAAGGTGACCAAATCAAATGTTATTCTATTTTTTTTGTTTGGGGGTTTTTTTTTTGGTTTGTTTTTTTACCAAACCTGGCTTTGTGCTGGGCAAAGATATTATGAAAGAAGTCCACACTGATATGCCAGTTCTCTAACAATAGGGAAAGTACATTAGTGTTAGAAGATCCCAAATGCAATTGTGACTCGTGCCTGAGTCATGCCTATACTAAACTAGAAATGGTAGATTTCGGATGGAAAGGCGAATAAAACCTATTGTATTTGTAAAGGACTTATATCTCTCACCTTCTGCATCTATGTCTTTGTTTCTAAATTGTGGAAGTCATAAGAACTTATTTTTGTTTTTAATGATGAGTCTTTTCACAATTATTCTTGCTTTTTATATCGCTGCCACTGGTAAGGAGGTACCAGATGAGAAAAAAGTGTTTCCAATGACCTTTCCTGTCCTGGAAAAAAACCCTAAACCAACCTGCCCGTGATTTGTCATCTTGTTTACAAGTTAGCTAAGCTTTGCTTTTAAAAGGGAGAGCAGTTCACTCCTTTTATGATTTTATAAATTATGTTCGAAGGCAGTTTTTGTTTCTGTCACTTGGTGCAGCTGTGCGGGGAATATGTTGGAGAATTTGATATACTATTGACATTATTTTATGAAAGCAATGTCAGGTTTTATTTGTGTAGATGATAGCTAAGAGACCCAAGTGACTGTCAGTTATTACTGGGAACATCAAAGAAAATAAGCAGATGGGAATGAAATACACCCAAGTATGAGACCGAAAAGTTATGCCAATTTGTCGTATACTGTGTCGAGACATAAGGCATCTAATGACATTACAGCTTTCTAGACCAGGTGCATGCTTTTAAATTGGCTAGTTTTGTTTGACCATGGAGGAGAAAAAAATAAAACAAAATAAAAGAACAGAAAGAATAGTTCTCTTGAGAAATTCTTCATACTGGGATACCTAGCACCTCTGCAAATCTTTACCCTAGAATGTTATGAGAGAGCAGTACAGCTGTTCCAGAGCACCCCATGATAACTTTATTTATAAAATTAGTACCTGAAACATCAACATGATTATTATATGGATGGCATACAAATTAGTAAGTACCTATGTTTTGGGATGATAACTTAGTCAAACCCATTTTATATCTTGCATATTTCAGAGGTGGCAGCATGTTTGACACTTCAAGGATCTCTCTCAACTCCTCCTGCACTTGTTTCTGAGTATAGTTGTACCCAGATGCTATTCAACTGTCTCTATCAGGAGTTACAGGTAAAGAATGAGACTTAACTCCAGTCTGTAACTGGACGAGAAAGGGCAGTAGGGTCTATGGCAATCAGATGTTTTCTAGTGAGCAGCTACACCTGTAGTCTTGCTCCTCTTTGGCTATGCTTTGTTTCTACCTTGTATGGACACACATCTTCAATATCAGAGCATTTCTATTGAATTTCTATTAAAGACTCCTGGTTGTTGATTCTGCATTTCACTTTAGATGCAGCTACCTTCTTTCCAGCCACTGTAATACCAGTGTACAGTCGAAGCAGTCAGAAATGCAGTAGACTCACTCTTCTTGGATGTATCTTAAATTCTCTGAATGTTTTCACATTGTTAAACTTTCATATCTGTGTATAAAGCCTGTAGGTTGCTGCAATAAAAAATTACCACTGAAGGTACAAAATATATTTTGCCCAAGCCTGTGTCAGTGAAAGTGCTAATGAAAAAAACTGAGCAGCTTTTTTGTTGTTGTTGCCTGAACAAGAAAATTCTTCACAAGAAACCATAAATACATAACAAAAGTTATCACTCCAGGAAAACAGCTGGAGTCAATTTTCAAGGTAAGTGCCCAGTCTTATTCATCCTTTTTAAAAGTCTTCTTCAAGTAATTTTTGAACAGTGATGAGTTGTCACTTGCAAACATAGTGGTGATACAGGGCTGTTTAGCAAATCAAGGGACAGGAAAGCAAATGTGATGATGTTTCAGATACAGTAATGAAATCTAATTTGGTCATTTTTAGAGACAAAACATAGTAGAATAATGAAACAAAATTGTTTCTATTGAAACAAGAATATGTTTTTGTATGAAATAAATGGGTTTCAAAAAATGCTGTTAAATATATTCCTATTTAATGAAAACATAGTGTTACTAGGAAAACATGTTGTGTGGGTTACCTTAAGGATAGCATTCAAATCTCATAAATGAGTATTAAAAATAGGTATAAGTTCCATATACAAACTCATGCACTTTAATTTAATTTTCATCTTACACTTTTTTCACTCAAAATCGGAAGCACCTGGAATATTTCTTTTAAATGAAAATTTTCCTCCCCTAAAATGATGGAAGAAACTCACATTTCAAAAAAAGTGTTGAGTATTACTGGACTGGACTTGGTTTATGGCTAAAAGTAGTGTTGATGATAGCAATCTGAGGTCAGAGAATCAAAAAATTGTGCTAACTCATTAATATTCAGACCTAAATGATGGACTAGATTGATGAAATAATGATCAATACAAAATTTTTACTATATTTTGATGGTTGTATCAATGCTTTTACTTATATGCAAGGAGGTGCACTGAGAATCACTGTAAATTCACATTAAATATTATAAAGTGTCAGAAACATTGTAAATATTCTTCATTTTGTCTTAATTTATACAAAGTAGAGATGTGCTGAGCATTAGCAAAATCAAAATAGTACTATCACCTAGCTGTAAATTTAATCTGGCATGTTTATAGTTCATGACTTATTTTATGGGATCAACAAGGAAGTGTTTTGTACTTTTTAACTGATCACATGAGGCAAAGCTAGCTATGATGCAAGATATCACAAATTTATCAAAGCTAATAGTTTTATATATGCTTGTATGAAATCTGACTTACATATCAGCTGCGGTTTATCTTGTCATCAAATCAACCATTTACAACTGTGGCAGCTGCTGAAAAAATTATTATAGATAATACAGACTACAATATAAAAATATCCTCTTAATATTAGTAATCTGTGGAATTTCTACAGATGTGATATGTTACTGTTTATTATATTCTGGCTAAGAAACAGTTGTGTATATAAAAACCACAGAACAGTTTTTGTTTGGCTCTGTTGTATTTCAGCCTCAAAATTTTGACTGATGTTAGAAGAAGAAGAAGAGCTAGTTTAAAATAAAATATGATGACCTGACCAAAACAAATAGACCACATCTCTTAAATCCTGTCAGTTTGCACTTAGAAAAGAAGTAATGCAGCGAAATGAAGGGGTAGATCATGATTGCTATTTCAGGATCATTCCCATCTGGGAACAACTGATGTACAAAACAATGCCCACATATTCCCAGTCATCTAAAGGATGCTTCCTATAGCAACCTGATATCCCCAAGTGGTATGTCTACCTTGTGAAAAGCCTCAGACCTTGCAGGGAAGTCCTCTGTCCAGTATCAGCTATTGTATTAATATGAGATGAAGCTTGGGATAAGGAAATAGCAGAGTTAAGTCAAGCTAGTGAATACTCAGACAATCATGTTAAATAATTTGTCAGAGAAAAGATGAAGTATATTATCTGTTGAGACCATATTTTTAATGTTTGTGTCTTCTTCAGCCATTCATTTACAGTTAATCACCCTGATTATGTTTTCAGAGGGCATTCTTTTAGGTTTCCTAGTACAAGCTGAGATTTGGTACAGCAGTGATATTCAAGATTACAATATATCAAGGAACAAAGGCTGTCAGAAATAAGATGGTATGTAGAAGATGCTTATAGATTCAGGGAAGAAGATCAAAACTATCCATGATAGTAACTATCAAAGGCAGAGAAGAATCACAAAAAGAAAGCATTTCTTTCAAATCAGGTATTTCAATCTCAGCACTGAACAGCACTACTTCTTGATATAGGGAATGTATAGCTATAAGAAGAAAATAATATGTTGTCTCACTACCTAAATTCATCAAAGCCTGGATGCTCATGGCAGCTATGGCTGTTGCTTCCAAAAGGGTATAGAAAGGATATCTAGGTCAGTGGTACTTGCTAGGGAAGGGCCATCCTATCCAATGTCCCTTGGCCCTCAATTTTTCTGTGCCCTCAAATTTGGACAGAATGACAAGACTCTGCCCACCACTCTTCCATCTCAGCCTTACCCCTTCTTACAGCCAGCACGTCTTATGCCTATGGCTATCAGACCATTAAGCAGCAAAATGTCACTGTCTGCTGAGGAGACCAGAGCTGGCTCTGCCAGTAACTAAATCAGGAATGTGCTAGTTACCAGCATTTAGAGCAGATGTTCAGTCTCAGATCTTCATGGGCCTGTCACAGTGCTCTTCCAGCAACCACCAGAAGAATGCCAGTCTTAATTTCCAAGAATCAGGTTCTCTGATGAACACAGCTCATAAAATTCACTAGAAAAGCAACCTTCTTCACACGGCTGAGTGCTACATAAGAGGAAAAAAAGTACAACAAAACAAAGAAATAGGAAAAAAAATCTGTAAGCTATAGGGCACATATTCATAAAATCAAAAATTGTTAATGTCAGAATGTGTTAGGGGAGCACCTTGCACTTCTTGACTTTTGCTCTGACATTTTACACTAGGTTGAACACAAAATATTCAGGGGGTTTTTTCTTACTTGACACTGAAAGTGCTTTCAGAAACAAATTATACAGTGTTTCTGCAGCTGGTGTGCAAATAACCTTTTGGTGACTGTAATATTCTTTGCATTTTTTTGAATTATAAAACCATCTTCAGACTGGATGAAAAATGAGCAGCTCTAAAAGAACAAAGTTTGCCAGCCTGAGGCCTTGTTCACAGAACTTTCCAAATATGCATCAGAATGACAAATTTTCAAAATAGCAGAAATGCCAAGCTACACCTCAACAACGAACAACATTTTGTCCTGTTCTTTGCCAAATATCACCTCTAACACTGGCTGAAAAATTACTTTTTGAATGCATTTGTAGAACAAATTTTGTTGCTCCTCAGATGTGCTAGTAAACATTTCTTTTATTATTCAGCCAGCTACTCAATTACTTATCAAATGTTACAATAATAACCTTGTATGTTTTTCAAGTAGTGATCAGCCACTTCTAATTACTACATAAGCCCAATGTGGGACTTCTCTAAAATCAGATTACTCTCTCTATTGATTAATTCACATCTACGTAGCTTTGAGTGTGTCACGTGAGATGCTCAGAACCAAAAAATAATCAAGTCAGAAGACTAATAAATCTAGTAGCCACATGGTAAATTTTAATAAGAAACTAGCATAATCTGCTCTCAAAGAGAATTAGGGTAAGTGTAAGGATAAATGAGTTTATTTTTTGGCTAGAGTGATTTAGATTCAGTATGTAGCGGGGGAAGGCAGAGATTCATTAAGAAGGTGTAAGAGACTGCCTCAGGACATTGTGTATTTTCCTTCCCAGAGGTTTGAAGAAAGGGAAACACACCTGCCCAGGCATTTGGGCAGAGACATTATAGGAAACATGATGTGGAGAAGCATTTACAGGAGACTATGATGTCAAGAGAAAATTAGAAAAGATTAGTGAAAAGGAAGAAATCCAGATGCCTCAGCTCCTGTTTCATTAAAAAGCTAACAGGAGTCTCGGCAAAAGCAGAGCATAGTCTTGGCTGTTTATGACTTTCTTCATTTGGTTATCAGAGAGAATCATTTGTGATAGTGAAGTTCTTTCCAGGACTAGGCAGTAAGGTCTCACACAGTCTTTTTGTTAGTTCACATGCACTGCAATATTTTTCCAAGGGATGTTCTTCTTTTGCACTATAATTCATTTTGAGAGGTTGTTATGAACTACTTTGTTCAAGCTAAATCTACTGCAGAAAGACTTGTGAAGGAGCATAGGGAGCTTGTTCCCTCTGCATTTGAAGGTGGTAGGAAATACCATGAAACAGATGAGAAGTTACAAAAAGCAGAACTTATACAGGAAATTGATTTTTATTGTGCAATATCCTATGGAGTCCTCTACCAGGTTGTGAGAGCTTGGCTGTATATGCAAAGTTGTTTCATTTTTGCTGTTATGGAGAGGAGCATTTGCTTTCCAGAACTGCTTCTTCTGTTTCCAGTCTTGTAGTGGTTCAGAGACACCAACCTCTCTCTGAACCAACCTGGACACCAACCTGTAAATTGTAGTGCTGCATCCCTGACCCTGCACTGGGCACTGAGGTGAGGGCACAGGCAAACAGAGCAGTGCTGCTCCTGTGGTGCCTTGATTACAAGCATAACTTCTTGTTTTAATGCAGGTTAGTGTGTCTTTATTCCAAACTTCACAGAATGATATATTACACATCTATGCTCCTTCTAGGGTTCTTTTCGAGGTGCTTAAGTCCACTCATCTCCAAGGCCCATCATTTCCTTTTCTTTGTCTTTTATTTTTGCCTACACAGAGCTGTGGCACTTTGAATGCCAGTAGCCTGGCCTGAGGAGTCAAGCGAGGAAAAGCAGAGCCAGTGCCCACTGCCTGCCACTCTTCTTTGAAAGTCTGCTAGCAGGGAAGAGTAATGGGAAAATTGTCACCATGTTTAGGGGCTGAAATCCTTCCTGTAGGCTTCTCAAGGAAAGCAATTGCAGGTTCTCTATGACCTTTTCTCCCACAGTGTGTTTTCCATTAGGATTTGGCAGGATATGGCTCTTTAATTTTGCGGTAATGGAAAATGCAGAAAATATTACATTAATTTTCCCAACGGTTTGCTAAAGATGAACCATAAATAATACATAGGGTTTGTGAGGACAGATGCATTAAAGTGTTTAGATGCAACAGTGGTGAGCAACAAAGACACAAATACAGTAAATAGTGTATTAGATTTGTACCAGATGAATTTTATATTCTCCAAAGTTGGTATTATATAGAACCATACAGGAAGCCACAATGACGCTTGAATTTATGGAGCAGACTACCGAAGCAGCACAGGTCAAAGTGTTCACAGAGAACCCTGCAAGAGTTTACACGGAAGTTGTAACTCGCCTCACTGGACAATTTCTGCTAGCCTTATTCAGGGTAAATGGTATTTGTCCCTGCAAGTGATCTTACTGCAACAGATGACTGTGTGGAATAACATGCCATTTGTGAGACTGTTTGGAAGAAAGAGTTTGAAAAGGACTGAAAATGGCTTTTAAAGGCAGCATCTTGAAGGCAGAAAAGTGCTTGGTAGGTGCTCAGAAATTTCCACACCCTAGGAAACATTTGCTTCTTTTTTCCTTCTGCACAAGTAAATACAAGGCAGCACAGTAGAGCTGCTGGTAGCTCCATCCATTAGATAAGGATCATGGCTTAAGTTTTTTTTCCACCCTGCTAGATTTTCATCAGCACTACAGAGCTACTTGATCTTTTTTCTGCATCACTTTGGGTCTAAGTCATCAGGTATTAAGAACTTACTGAGATCCATTAAAGACATAAGAAGGATCCCAGCCGGAACATATTTAAAGCCAGAAAGATTATCCATATTTATGCAACTTAAGATAAATTACTTTCAGTGGTTTTAAAAGATCAAAGCTCCTACATATTTTTGCTTCTAGAAACATGGTTGCCTATAGTTAGAGATATGTCTGTTACATGGGAGATGCACAGAGATTGTTTTTTAAATCTTTCTTTAAAACAATAAGAAGGAACCAGACTAAATCATGGGAAATTTTCCAGATAACCATCACATATCTAACAGCTGGACAGCTGCATGATGCAGTTACTTCTTAGACTCTATCTTGACCTGAATATTTTTTCTTAGGGAAAAAGTCAACCCATTAGTTCCTGAAGAAAAACAAAAACCTCGCTCCAAATTTTTGTTTCGTTATAGCAAAAATGAGCAATAAAAAAATGTAGCTAGTATTTTATTACTCATCACATGCTTCATATTCCAGAGGTATTGAAAAACATATTTTTCCTTCCCATCTGAATCCCAGCTCTGAGAAGTTTGATGAAATAGTATAATAGTAACAGAATGGTATAGGATATAAAGCAAGAGGAGGATATTTTTGTGTTTCAAATTTATGGAAGAGAATGGGTAAAGTTGAAGCTGGTGGTTTTGAGTGGGGAGTCTGAATGATGATGGAGACCTGTAACCAACAAATTTCCTCTTACTTCAGCTCTTACTGACTGACAGGAACAGGAAGACAGAGGCAGAAGCCTTCCAAGAAAGAAGGCAGTGAATTGTTGCAGAGCTCCACCTTAGTCCCATTTGTAACCAGTGTTAACCAAAACATCTCATATAATGTACCCCAGAACTTGTAGTTAAGGGCTCTTGGCTTCTATTCCATTGAAGTAATGAATGGTCTCTCATGAGAATTGTCACGATAAAAACTAATCAGACTACATCTGTTAAATAATCTGTGTGCAGTTATACACCTGTATTTAAAAATACGTTGGACACTATGTGTGCAAAACTCCATCCCTTTACTGGATTTATTCTCAGCAGATGTATGGAAAAGAAAAAGCACATAGGATTTGATCCAGCTTGCTCTTAGTTGATGGAAAGATTCAGACTGATTTCCATGAGCTGCAGGTGAGCCTAACAATGCATCAGAATTTCAGGGCTTGCTCGCACACAGCTGCTGAGCAAACTTATCTTGCACGGTGAGTTTTGATACCTAGCCTGCTCCTTACCTTCTTCACAAATTATTCCTATTTCTGGTACACCTTCAAGAAAAAACTCCCTGTGAATCACCTATATGTGCACCAAATAGCTACTGAGAAAAAGTTATACAAAATGTGTGTTAGTGTCTTGACAAGGCAGAGAAAAAGTTGCGTTTGGACTTGAAGAAAGGTCTTTTTTTCTACTTTTCATCTGCTTTGCTGGCTAAATTGTTCAGGTATAGGTCATTCACATGAAAACACAATCCCATAAATGGGGCTAATGTCTGCAAGTTGCATGTATTCTAGTGGAGGTAATAGCAATGCTGCCTGTGAGCTGGTTTATTATCTGAGAGCAGGGTAGATTCCCTCCCCCCCGCCCCCTCAAGACTGACAAAGCATTCTTATGAGAAAAATGCTTAGGTCCTTTGGTTCTTCTTCTTTTTTTTTTTTTTTTCTCTTCCCTGATTTTAGAAACACTTGTGCCTGGCTGTCAGATTTGCAGAGGTAAAATGATACATCAGATTCTAAGTGATAGGAGAGTAGCAGTTAAAGCAATTCACTACATTCATTTTTATTTCAATTATATGGAGATATAATCTAGCCTGGGAAATATGTGAAATTGCTCAGGGTCACAGAATAACCCACTTCATGTGCAAATTAGCAAGTTACAAGTTAAACATCCCTCTGCTGTACAATCTTTGTGTATATTTCAATCATAATTACTCTGTTTCTGGTTAAATCACCACTAGGCAAGCCATTATATAGTTCCATCTAGGAAAAAAAGAAGTTATTTTTCAATTTTTCATGTGATTATCTGTCACTACAGTCTTTTGTCATTGCTTATTTTAGCTCACTCAATATGCCCAAAGTCAGAATAATAGATTTTTTTGGTTCAGTAGAAGACTTTCCTAAGGGTAATACTTTGCCTTTGTTGTGTAAAATCTATAAAATGCCTGCCTAGAACAATGCAATCAATAAAAGAAGCACTGAACTAGCAATGGATAATAGTATTTTCTTTTCAGTCTAGGAAGAATAAGCAACAAAATAGCCATGAATTTCTATGGCATGCACATTTGTGCCTGTGGCTGTCTGCAGTAATTGGAGCTAACTAAAACTGGTTGGTTTTTACCTGAAACACAGACTTTGTTTCACTCTCTTTGCGGTTTTGTGTCTTCTCATACCCCATCCCTGGGATCTAGAAGGGTAATTGAACCCCTGCCCATCAGTTTTATTGTGGAAGAAGAATGAGTGTGTGGATTACTAGGATGTATCACTACATTACAATTGGTTACCTAGGGTATTTTTACAATGAGGTTTTTTGTTTTTTGGTTTGTTTTTTTTTTGTAAATGTGTCAAGAAAGTTAGAAATAAAAATAGGAAGAAAGTGGCTAGGCAGGTGCTTTCTGTAGACTTTGATTGTCCAAAAGTGAGTACCTCTAGGACGAAAAGCTGTAGTGTAAAATTATTGATTACAAAATCAGCTCATTCTTTCATGCAAGCAAACACACCCTGGTATGTTCTAAATATACTGGAAGCTAAATCCCTCAATGTGGGGAAACAGGAAAAAAAAAATAATGTAAATGCCCAAGATGGACTGTATCTGATGGAACAGTTGTGAGTAAGGATCCTGGTGTTCAGTGTGCAAGGATGCACAATTATAAACCAGGTACTGAGGTACTGACAGGACACACTAGTCTTTATGATTGAAATATGATAGAAGGCTTTCAGGGATATAAATGACAGTTATCCTCCATGTGTCTGCTACTCAAGCCTTTAGAAAGATCTCACCAATACAGGAAAGTGAGAGACAAACAGGATTTTTGTGCCCAAACATATAACTTAATATGAGATTATTAAAGAAATCCACACGACCCAGTGAGGTAAGGAGATTTGGCAGAGCAGTCTGTGATCTAAAGCTCAGAGAGACACAAGAGCCATTTAATATCTGGAAGCTCGGGAATCCATGCCAGAAAGTGTGGCCTGCTTAGTCATTAAACTGCCATGAATTTTCATTGTTTTCAGCTGATTCTCTAAAATTTCTAATAGATATGCTTTATATCTGAGCCTCCAAACTTACTTCTTGGTTTTGTAATATAGTCAGGAATATATTTAGGGAAGGATGGAAAATCAGCTTCTAGGTTCAGGAAAGTCAGCCTTAATCCAGAGAGCTTTTATAACATGAACAAAAGCTGTATGACAAAGCTGTAAGCATGATGCTAGGAGCCCTTGGTGGGCTAGATGCACAACAAACAGACTTTTCAGAGGTGGAGATAACGAGTCAATCATCAGGAGCATCCATGTTCACAATTTGTAGACTGTCTTCTTTTTTTCAAAGGGTCAGTTTGAGAAAAAATGCAAATCTGGATTTTTTTGCCAGCATTTTTGATTCTGTGGGGTTTTTTTGCAGCTTAGCTCTAGCAGATCCTGTGGCAAATTATTTCATTTCATCATGAGTTGTAGACTCTAGCTATAAATTGAGGCTAATGACAAAACCTAGGAAGGAGTGGCTTCACACTGAGTGTGACCAAAAAAACATTTCTGGCCACAGTATCTAAAACATATAGAAGCTTAAGAAAGATAATCCTAAAATTATCAGATAAGAGAGATGCATCTCTGGCCACCTCAAATCAAAAGGGGTGGCATTAGCAAAGATTAGGGGGAAAATAAAAGACCAAACTTCAAGCATAGCTTGAGAAACTGTCTTCTGGACATGCCATAGCATCTCTGGAAGGTGCTCAAGGGGACTGCTTTTTTCCTATATTTAGGGGAAATTTGTCTCACTTGTCATACATAGAAAGACACATTAGAGCAGGTTGAATTCAAAATGATGGTTTATTTTGTGAGCATTTTGGAAGTCCAGTATTAAACATGATATCCAGAAACTCGGCATTACATGTGAGCCTGATTTCCATGTCTGATAGTAAGAATGAGCACTGTATGTTGAAAAAAGTCTGCAAGGCCTCTGTAGAGAGAAATGCTGCCTTGCTAAGCTGTAGGAGTCCTATGAGGATTCTCTCTGGGCCCTGGGTGCTTCCCTCCTCCTCCTCCTCCCTAGCAGTTTAGCAGGCCTCACATACAGGCAGCATCCTGATAGGTGTCACTGAGCACAGAGACAGAAGGGGATCTGGTGGACTTAATACATTTGTCTTTTAAAAAAGCCTTTGAATACATTATTTTTTAAGGTGTGTTAACACATTTGTTTACATGTGTGTTTACATGTGTGTTAACACATTGCATTAAAAAATTGCCATGGGACTGGAAGAAAAATTGTTTTATTGACTGAAGTTTATTAACAAGTAGGAAGCAAAAAATAAGTCTTAAAGATCATCTTTCATGATGGTGAAGGATCAGAAATGAGATCCCTTAAGGATGATTGTCAGAAATGTCCTTATTGAATAACACCAACAATCACCTAGAAAATGAACCAGCAATGAAATCTTCAAATCTGAGATGACACTGAGATCTCTCAAGTAATCAAATTCCTTCAAAAGGACTGCAGAAAACCCCTCTTCAGTAAAGCTTGATTCCATCAGTAAAAAAGTGTCAGATGAGCTTCATTGTAGCCAAATGCAAGGCAAAGGGAAAATAATCTAAAATCTGCTTACCCAGAACTGATGTCAGTACCGGTAGTTATACCTCAGGCTTTCACTGCATTTTGTTGCAGTGGTAACCAAAAAAGCCAGAAAAAAATCTGGTCATCTTTAGGACAGTGTAAGGAAAAAAACAGGGGGCAATTACTTTACCACTGTATAAAACTTCAAGGCACCCTCTCTTGAGTTCTGCAACCTTAGAAGGATATGAGAGAGAAAGAGAAGGTGCAGAAAGGACAACTAACTGATCAAGAAAATGGAGCAACTGCCTTACAAAGAGAGACTAAAAAGAGTAGGACATCCAGCTTCTATTAAGAGGCAACACCTTTCCATAATCATTACATTCTGGGTTGGTGTATCTTGTAAGGAATAAAAAACATGAAATAAATGCCTTAGGAACATTAGAATTAGAGTGGCAGCACCTTTTAATAACATCAGACCCTTTATTATCCCCTTCAAAAGGGGAATTAGGGTTTTTTCAGAAATTTTGCCTGAGATTTTAATGAGACTATGCAAACAAGAAATTGTCTGTCCTATATTTCTCCCTACTTACAATAATAATATACCAAATTAAAATCTGTGAGAGAGAGCATGTTTGGTTTATATCCAGGTACTTCAGTATGCTAGTAGAAGAATAAGCAGGTAATTTTCTTAAAAATAATAATTAAAAAAAAAAAAAAGGAAAGTACCATTCTTTGTATCTTTCAAAGTGCGTTTTATTCTGGTTTGCAGATTTAGCCAAGAAAATGTATGAGTAAATATGGATCCTGCTAGTACTAATATTCCAAGTTAGATTCCTAAATACGGTAATCAAACAGATGCTACAGCAGCATAAACAGGCAACAGTAATTGGAGAAAACAAAAATGATTGCTGTGACTAAGAGAAATAAGCCAATGTCCAGGCATGGAGAAATTGTCACTTGTCAGAATGACAGCTGGCAACTTTAGTTGTTTCTGGTTTTCCTCCAGCCAAATTGTCTATCATTTTAGGTTTTATATTTTATTAGGAATTGCAGCCAAGGGGGATATTCAGTATTTGGCCTGATTTTCCTAGACTGTTAAGACAGTGGATCCTTTGCCACCAAAAGAAAAGAAAAAAAAAAAAAAAGGTTTAACCAGTGGCTCTTGCAAGGACTATTAGGAACTACACCTGTTAAATGTCAGGGACAAGTTCTCAGTAATAATAGGGAAAATTATTTTGAAATACAGCATTGAAACTCTTTTCCTGAAGGACCTGATGAGCACGATTAATTAATGGTTCTCAATATCAGAGGAGCATATTCAGTTTTACACCTGTTTGAGAGAAACAGGTCAGATAAGTGGTAGACCAAAGATTTAGGATTGTTGCAATGTGCATACATGTTTGCAACTATTTGGGGCTAATATCATCATGGAGGTGGTTGCAGAGCATTAAAAGAGACTTTTGAAACAAAGGTGGAATTAGCCTAAAAAGAAATAAAAAAGAGGCATGAAAAGTAGTAGCAGAGGGGGAGACACCCTGGTGTGGTGGCAGCCCCATGATGGAGGAGCATCTCCATAGGGATTAACTCCAACCTGGGTCTGGCAGCATGGGGCAATACATGGGATCCCCCACCCCAGAGTGTGTGACGTAATGGGGACTTTCTTACCAGCCCCTGCATTTGTTGGCAGATTGTGGGAGCCTCAGGGACACAGATGGAGCTTGAGAGCCCATGTCAGCCACAGAAAAGAGGGGAGAAATGGGGCAACACACCCTCCCCAAACAGAGGTTGGGGACCTGCCACCTGTAGCTGCAGCAGATGAAAGTATATGCCGGTGGTGAGTGTGCCCACAACAGTGTGAGCACCTGTGCATCTGTGGGATTAGAGCTTTTTGTGACTACCCCTAGAAAAGTGTAATTTGGAAAAAGAAAGATGTGTGTGTCTGTATTACTGGTGCTTCTGATGTGTTAGCAGCATGGCACAAGGTAGAAGGGCAAGGCAGGAGGGAATAAGTGGCCAACCCTGACTTCTTGCTGGTCCCAACCATGAGACACATTGGCTAAAGTAGCTGTGAAAATCATAATCCCAGTATTGGGACAAGGATCAGATAGGATTTGTACACTACGATGGGAGGAAATGGTATTTTGTGTTAGCTAAAGTGAAGAACAGCATCAGAAAACTCACTGTTTGTGCTCGGTGTAGCTATTTCTGTGGCAATTAGTGACTCACAGCGGAGTGAGGCAATTATAAAAGGGGAGGGTGAGATTTGGCAGCTGAAGGGACATGGGGATGGTTATAAAGGAAGGAGGACGTGTTTACAGGCAGCTGCTGAGTGCGCCGAGGCTGGGAAAGCCAGGCAGGCTGAGAGGCCAGTGCAGGAGAAAAAAGGGGAAACAGACACAAGAGAACAGGGCCAGGGTTGTTCCTGCTGCGGACTGGGATCCAGAAACATGGGGTGGACACATCTGGAAATTAAGTGAGGATGATGATGAAGAGTGCAGTATGGCACCTATCCAGACACCAATGGTACCCCAGGAACTGAAAGGTCTGTATCGAGAAGTGTCTGAATGGCTTCAGACAGTCCCCATGCTAATAGACAGTATAGTGAACATTGCAAGGAGAGCAGAGGAAGGCTCGTTTTTGTTTTCATCTTTGTGATAGTTTCACATGGGTCTTCAGAGTGAATATATAAAAATTAATTTTAACAACATCACAGTAAGGAATGATGTACAAAAATGTTGAGATTACAAAAACAGATAATTTTGAGGAACGATGAAGGGCTAGGGGATTTTATGAAGAGAAAGAGAGCTGTCAGGTACTCTTAGTGTTTCAGAAGACTTCAAAACCCAGGTGGGAAAACTTCAGGCCCAGCTCCAAGACTTAGTAAAATTTACAGGCAAAATGTATCAAGAAGGGTTACCATGCTAGGAGGTGTGCAAGCCATAAAATTAGAATTTAGATCAGAACAAAAGTCTTTTGATGCCACTACTGCAGTAGTTTTTGATTTGAAAGGAGCAATACCTTATTCCACCAACTCAGTATGGAAATGCAGGTATTTATGCCTCAAGTACAGACAAGGCAGGGGCAGGAGAATCTGGACCAACTGCTAGGGAATGCTAAGGCACTCAACTTATCTAAAGTTATGAAACAAGGCAGATATCAGCTGCAGGATGGGTCTGGAGAATAAAATGTGCAGGAAAAAGGCAGTTAAATCTCCAATGATGTTGATTAAAAACACTCTTAGTACAACACAGTGAAATTATTTGGCCCACAATGTCCTTAAGTTCATGATTGTGCATTGTCTATTATACAGGTTGATAATTAAAATTATTTTAAGAAATTGTGAGGTGCATGGGAATACAGAGTTGCAGCATACAAAAACAATGTTAAAAATGGTTTGGTTAAACTATGTGAACAGGGCAAGTTTTTCCCAGTGACATTCATCCACTCCAGTTTTGAAGGTTGTTTTTAGGTTTTTGTCAGAGAGGATTCTTTTAAAAATTCTGTCCGTGCATTGTGC
This sequence comes from Antrostomus carolinensis, assembly GCF_000700745.2. Classification (NCBI taxonomy): domain Eukaryota; kingdom Metazoa; phylum Chordata; class Aves; order Caprimulgiformes; family Caprimulgidae; genus Antrostomus; species Antrostomus carolinensis. Next base: position 60,891 of record NW_010304227.1, on the reverse strand, counting down.
ATTGTGCCAGTCAGTATTGTGATGAAACTGAGAGAAAGAGTAAAAAAAAAAAGAAAAAGAAAAAGAAAAAAGGAAGGAACACATCAATGTCTCATTGTGCAAGTCTGGCATTAAGCATACTAGCATTTCTTCTCTTCAGAGACCTCTGGTCCACTTTCTGATACAATCAAGAAAATCAGGTTACTTCTGTGCATGTAGCCCTGATCCAATGCCTGCTGCACATGCGGACACACGCACATGTGTGTGTGTGCATTCACACACTGAATCTGAGTAGCAAAGTCATGCCCTTTGGAAATTGAGTGACACTTCCAAGAGTCCAGATGCAGAGAAAATACCTGCATGAGTTTTCCTTCAGGTTATGATACAACAACTTATTTTCCTGGCAGGTATGTCACCATTGTTTCCATCATTCTTTCCCATGATGGTAGCAGGGGCACAAAGGGGTAAAAGCAAGTTTTGGCCTTGGGTTTCATTTTTCTTACCAGGCCTCATGATCAACTAGTCTGAACTTAGACTGGTGCATAAAGGCTGTAAAGGTCTTGCTCTGTACATCCAAGATTATCTTAGATGTAATGAATTGAAAATACATTCTTGATTTATGTGTTTTATATATATTCTATTTCCTTTTATCTCTCGCTAAGTCCTATCTTTCCAGGGGGACTGTCAATCATACATTTACAGTGTGTGATGAAAAAGGTACTGTTATTTTCAAAGATTTCTCATAAAAAGCACCAGCTACAAAATACCATGGAGAAGAAGAAAAATATTTTAGTTAAATAATACAACAAAATAAAAAAATCTATCCCAGTATATCAAAGTCAGCTGAAATAACTGCTGTGAATTTAGGTTTAAAAGTAGATTTTCAGTTCAAGTCTTTTGACCACTAGTTCCTTAAAATAGTTTTATTGTACAGAAGCCAAGGTTTACCCTTAGTTTTGTTTTTGTTTGCTTGGTTGTTTTAACTGCATAACATTAAAGCTTGTCTTATCAAGCTTTTTCTATCTGCTACTTGTGGACTATAAGAATGTTGGTTTATAGACTGGGCAGGGCAAGCACATGAGTCCATAGTTTATCCAGGGATGCAAATCTGATAGATTCACCAGTGTAGGTTCATCGTCACTGTACAGCTCCAAGATACGCATTACAAAAAGATGGAACAGCACATTGTTTAGTGTGTAAACCTGTAAAGAAAATGTATTTCTTTGACTGCTTGAAACCTAATTGTGATTCAGATGTCAAGACCAGAATATGTAGCCTAGTACTAAATTTATTCCAAATCTAGGGTTCAACCTATGTCCCCCACCCCAGACCAATGATATTTTTACTTTACAGAGGTGAAAGGAACACTGCCAAATGCTTGCTGAGGATCTGGATTCTCGTATTGAATAATCAGGATTAAACACTCAATCTTAATAGCAAAATGAAAAGATGCAAGCTACTTTATTTTATTTAATTTCATTTTATGTTCACTTATCTTTAGATTATGACATATAATCCAAATATAGTTTATGCACTGTATTAAAAAAAACCCTGTAAAATGTACATTTGGCCAGCTTTCAGTATTTATAAAAGACAGTTGAATAAAGTGTCTTTTCTTTTAATCTAGTAGGATTTTTCATGGCATTTTATGTTTCTAAATATAATTTTACAATATAGTTTTCCCTTATGCATAAATTTTATATTTTGATTTTATTGTGTATGTCTAGATCATCATAAATAATTTTAACTTTCCTTTGAAATATCATGAAACCTACTGATCCAATTTCTGTTATGGTTCAAACAGGCAAAGAAGCATTGGTTCATGTGAAGTTGTGCCGATTTATTTCAGGAGAGCATTTGGCCAGGAGGAAATTAAGCCAGGTTTTTTTTTTTCCCTATGTTGTTTTTCTAAATGATCAAAATAAAGGGGGGAAAAAAGCAATTTTATTAATTGAATATCAAAGACTGACTCTGAGTTCTGATTAAGACAACAAAATCATTGCTGTTCTGTAAAGCAAAATTAGCCCCTGAATGGAGCTCTGTACCTGGACTGTCGTGTGCTGTGTGTGTTTGTTTGGTAAGAGGTCTTGCTCCACCTGTGCACAGCCCAAATGATCTTTGAGCCTCCCATGTTTAATCTCTAAGAAAAATCCTTAAAAATAACTGCTCGGGTATGCTTAATAATACACTCTCCTTTCTGTTAGCTTGTGCTTTGGTCATTTCATTCTTTGTCTTTCTGTGTCTTTTCCATTCCAGGCATTACAACCTGCTCCAGCTGCTCCAGGCCACCCAGGGGGCATGGCCAACTCCCCAGCGTGGCACTCACCTCCCCTGGCTGCTGTGCCAATCATGGGATGCTACTGGTGTCAGCTCCCAGGGTAAAACCCATCAGTGTTCACTCCGAAGTGCCAGCTGGCACAGCAAAAAGATGCACAGAATGTGCCATACCATGAAATACCCTTTAGCAAACAAGGCAGCATTATAATGCCTATACAGGTTGAAAATCAGCTAAATGCCAAAATCATAAGCAGAACAGGATGTCAGGCCCTTTGTGTCATGCAAACTCTCAGGCATTTTCTGTTATTATTAACATGGACCCTGTCACTATCACCACCTTGACCCCACTTGGGGATGGTAGGAAGTTTGCCCTGTTTGTGGGGGTCACATGCTATACATACATATATATGTACTGTGGGGTGAGGGAGGGTGGAAAACAAAGCCTAGACCTGGATGAGAGCAGGATGTTCACCTGTGTATTGCTTTCCTCAGTGATAACTGAAACCCATCCAGTTGTAGCTGCCTTTACAGTTGGATTATTAAAGTAGGTTTTTCACCCCAGAGGATTTTATTTTCCAGCTAGTTGCCAAAGCAACTTCCAACTTATTTGTGGAAGCATCTGTCTGTCCTCTATTCACTGTCAGAACAATTTACAGCCAAGTGTAGCAAAATCTTCTCCCAGAACAATAAAAAAACCCCTCCACTAATTTGACCCTAATCTGGAATTACCACTGTAACAGTCTACAACTTTTCAATAATTGCTTCAAACATGGAGCTAAAATTAGCTTGCCTGTGAATGTGCTGCAAAACCCAGCTATGTCTGTCTTTCATTCACTAAGGCTGTGAAATATTCTCCCAGAAGACAAGGATTCAGAGATGAACAACTGCTCATTCTGCTGGAAAAAAAAAAAAAAAAAAAGCCCAACATCTGCTTCATTCTAAGGACACTGGTATTTGCATTTGAAATTACAGCTAAATGGAAAGTGTGTTATTTTTCTGGCATAAAACCTAGTTCTAAAGATATTACAATTCAATATACATTCTTTTTCTGGATTTTAATTGTGCATATAAATTATCTTCCCATTTTGTATGAAATTGTGAAACTTTTTACAGTATCTAAGTAGTAGTGTGTCTCATAATGAGCTGTCACTAGGACAGATCCTTTCCATTTTTCTAAGATACTCTTTCTAGAATAATTACCCATTTTAACTTTTTACTGTCAATTTCCTAGTTGTTTGACCATTCACCAAGGGGGAAGGAACATGAAATGGAGCGTATGCCAAGAATGGGACCTCTGCCCTAACTAATAGCGGGAAAACAAAAAGAGTCTCCTCTCCAGTAAGCTTGTTCAAAAAGCTGTGTGCTAAATAGCTATTTTTGATTGGCATAAGAAAGCAATGGGAAATTAATGTTAATGGAAGCCTTTATTTTCTCTGAAATAGTTGGACCACTTCAGTACTTAAATGGTGGGTGCATTAAATACATCATATAAAAAATATTTTTCACTTTTGTTGCAAACCTACTGACTGGTTATTTCCTTTATTACTGCTTAATTCTGCTATCTGAGAAAAACAATGGACATTAAGAATCTAAGTTTTAACACATTTTTAAGTTTACTCTTATTAGAACTTACTCTTATTAGAACTGATACCCCCCATTGCCTTTCTAAGGTGTTAGAACATAACAATGTTATGTTTAGGCTACAATGGAGTAGCCTAAAAGTTTCAGATAACTTCATGTCCTACATCTGATCATAGCAGATGCCTAGGAAAGAGTAAAGCACACTAGATCTGTATAGGGAAGGCTGATCCAGTAGATGTATTTGTTACTGAAAAATCCACTGTGGCAAAGTACAATGTCTTTTCTGTACCCATGGAAAAATACTTGTTCTGTGATTTAGGTCCTGAGGGCTGCAACAACAAATGGTGTGATTTGTGTTTCTTAATCTCGTGGAGACAAGAGAGTTCTTCATGGAGATTTTCCTCTCTACTGTTGTCGGTGATCAGTGTGCCTGATAAATTCTGACTGCTCTCTACCTGCAACAACACTTTCCTTAGGGTTTTACATGGGGATGTGGGATTTGCATGTGGGATTTTTCCAGTGAGAGAGGGATAAAAAAAAACCAAACAATTTTGAGTTTTAGCAGCTTAAACATAGATTCCAAGTAATGGTCATTTTTTCGCTGAGAAGGTGACATACTGTAACTTCAGCAGTGGTATTTCTGTTTGTTTAGTTAATGGGTTGACTTTTGTAGAGGTAAAATAGCTTACATGGTATGAGGATCTCAGTGATGGTATACTTATTTTTGTACATTAAGAACTCATTTATATTTATGTAGGGCTATTTCTTTTACATGCTAGCAAATGAGGCCCTACCTCCTACTAAACCCTGGGTAGAAAAGAACAGTTGGTTTCTTGTCTATTGCTATGGTTGAGTAGAATTTGTTAGAATTCTAATTTAACCCTTTTTCTGTTCTCTTTTCAATCTCCTTGTACCGTTTACCTTGGCTTGCATCTCCATGCTATTTTTACTCTTATTTTTTTCATGCTACCTTCTTTCCTTTTTTTTCACAAATCATCCTAAATGCACAGGTAATCAAATAATACTTGAACTTTGAACTTTTAAATTGAAAGTGTGTTCTAAATCCTTCAACTAGAGACAAAATATGTTTTCTGTCACTTTTCTGTCCAGAGAGAGTGCATAGGCAGTCTGTAGCATGCATATAACAGATTCTTTGCATTCAGACCTTAGGTGGTGTAACCAGCATTTCTTTTCTATAGAAGTCAAGAGAACTTGGAGCAATTTGCACTAGGTAGGAGTTGTTAATTTTATTACATTTGCAGAATCACAGAACCATTAATGTTGGAAAAGGTCCCTAATATCATCCAGTCCAACTGTCAACTCATCACCACCATGCCCACTAAACCATATCCCTGAGTGCTACATCTACTCGTTTCTTGAACACCCACTTTCCTGGGCAGCCTATTCTAATGTCTGATCACTCTTTCAGAGAAGTAATTTTTCCTAATATCCAACCTGAACCTCGGTTGTCTTAACTTGAGATCATTACCTCTCATTTGAATTAAATGTCCTGTATTTCTAATGCTAGAGGAAATTTTAAATACTGATATCCTATAGTTTTCCACAGAACAAACGCTGAGAGCAAAATCAGGGTTGGACCCTTCTTATAAGACTTACCTTGTAACCCATATTTTCTACCACTCCAGCAGTGTGCAAAAGGTCTGTCCTCTGCCCATTCTAATCCTCACACCATGTGTTGTTCTTATATGAGTAAGCTACCTCATACTTAGCCCTGTTTGCACATTGAGCAACCGCAAACCCAGCATGATTCCATGTTGCAATAATGGAATATACATACAAAATAATTCTCACAGGCACTTATGAGGTCTGTTGAGGGACTGTAAAGTGGATATTATTAGTAAAGCATCTTTAGTTCTTATTTCATCTGGCAAAAAGCCAGAGCTTTACATTAATGATCTTTGATCAATGTTAAAAAAAGGATCATGACTGCTGGGGCTAGCAGGGATGAAACAATTATTTAATTAATTAACTGGATTAATATTTGACACTTCTGTTATCATCTTTGTACTCTTTATGGTGAGTCTTTTGGACAATTGATTTAGGTTTGATATGTATCTAACTCACATCAGGAGTACAAATGGATTTAAAAAAACCTCAAATGCTGTAGACAGTGAATCTTGCCAATATTTCTACCCTTGACTGGTCACAACCACTACTGTGTTGCTTTATTTATGATAGCTTAAATGTAAAAACCTTAGTCTATCAGCTGCTGAGAAATGCTTCATTTAACATTTCACATTATTTTGAGTACATACATCAGCCAAACAAAATATTTCTTTTCCTTTATCACATGTGAGTTTAACCTGTTAATCATCTCCTACATATCCTTCCTAAAGGAGAGAAAATTGACCTTTCAACATAATATGATTTTATCATTTTGCATCCTTTGATAGAACTGGAATACAACGTAAACCCTCTCTGCAGACATGATTCATCTTCTGATGCTGCCAGGGAGCGTGGTACCTTATTTTGTAAGGATAGGACACATGTAATCACAAAGGAATGGTAAGTAAACATTTCTTGCATACAGAAGTGAAGAACACATTATTTCCTTTAATTAGAACTGGATATCATGTGTTCGCAGTTTTCTGATACCACAGGGGCTCCTCCAGAGATGTTTGTGTAGCACAATATAATGTCTTGAAAGATTTGATAGATGTATTTCATTCTGAAAATTATTCTTTCCATTAAGGAAGTAAAACGAAGAGTAAACTATCATTATATGGTCAATCCATTCACTACAAGTGTCTGACAGCCTTTCCTCCTTGCATTTGTAGACAGGTGGGTTCAACTTGGTCTCAACCCTCTTCCTCTGAGGAAGCCTATTCGCTTCCAACAACTGCATAGGAAGCCTTGGATCCTAGCTTTAGCACCTTAATCAATTTGGATACCTTAACTAATGCTTCTGATGTGGGATGTGTTTACTTTAGATGGGCTGAATTGCATTAGAATCCAGTCTCTGCTCATAAAAGTGTGAGGCAACCATGCTCCTAACCCAAGTGAATCAATTAGGTGAAGAACACTCCTATATTAAATGTTATTAAGGGATGTGAAGACCTTTTGTTAAGCCATGTTTTCCTCACTGACATGCCAGTGTAGTCACATTTCTATACAGGGTTCCAAATAATTTATGCTTTGGTTTGAAGATCTGCATCAGATGTCTCCATACTCTGGAGTGAAGAAGGAGAAAAAACTATACACATTAATCATTGTTCTGCTCTCCATCCCTCTCTCTCTTTTAATTTTCTTCCTTCAAAATATTTCTTTTTTTTTTTTTTTTTCTTGTTATGGTTGCAGCCTGGCAGGGAGGAATATATTATTTACATTTAAGAGTTAAATGATTTAATTTTTAAGAAGTTTATGCTTTGAGTCCTTTACTAATCTAAATACATGGTTGTGGTGACACAGATTATTCCTGCATCTCCCGCTTCTATCTGGATTAACACCAGCACTTTTAAAGAGCAGCTCACGTAATCAATGCTTGTTTTAATAGGGCAGGTGTCTCAATTTATTTTGTCTTCCCTTTTATTACAATTAATCTCTTGACAGAGGACTATGGCAATGCTTGGGTTTTGGTGACTCTCAGATTGGTGCTGACGCCCTTCCCTTATCCTTTTTATTTTTTTAACCTATTGACAGAAACCATTACATTACAATAGAAGTTTACTGTTAGGACAACTTGATCCTGTTGCGATTTTCTTGTTTTCCTGTAGCAACATAGCTATTTTAAAAACAAGCAACCCAAAAAAGCTGAATAGCACAGTCAGAGGTTTTGGTTTACAGATGGGAGTCATTCACACAGTTCCATCAGTTCTTAGAGAAGTTTCTCATCCTAAAACAACAGATAGAAACACAAGTATTGCTTCCCAAGCAGGAAAATGACAAGTTTCCAGTTTTGAGAGGTGAAAAATCAAAACAAAACTGAAGCTGACCCCATAGATTTTCCTTCCAAAATCAGAAATGCAAGCAAGTTTGCTTCCTAGGTTATATGTTCCAAGTGCTTTGCCAAGAAGTCTCGTGTCCTGAAAGAAGACCAGCGTGTATAGGGGTGGTGATGGGGGAGTGGAGGGGATACTCAAATGGTAACTCTACTACTTTTATTTACTACGCAGCATCTCTGCTTTAGACAGGCATGCATTCC
>NW_010304227.1:0-52881 GCF_000700745.2 Antrostomus carolinensis | reverse complement strand
TTCTTTTCAGTGTGAAAACTGATAAGAAGGCTTATTGTCCTGAACATTTGTATAAAATTTGTGGCTAAGTTACTTTTAGTGCCATTGATCATGTTATTGAACAGGTCCACTTGATTTAGATTTACCAAGGCCTGCTGGGTAACTTTGACAAGTTTTATTTTGGGGGATGGTTTATCTGGCTGAAACCACCACACTGGGCTGGTGAGATGCTTTGCCTTGCCTGTCCTTGCCTTCCTGAGAGTATCTGGTGCCTGCTGTACCTGCTCCTACAGAAAGAAAGAGAGCAAGGGGAGGCAAAGGTTCTCCCATGGGAGCAGAGGACACATTGCAAGTTTGGCAACTGTAAGGGAAGGATGGGCAACACTTACTAACAGCTTACAAGGTGCAATTTGAATTAGCTCTGCAGCGTGCATAATCTGTTGGACACAAATACAGAGAAAAGTTGACTGCTGTTCTATTATGTGGCTGTATTTAGAATTAACTTGATCAGGTTTAACCTCTAACTCACTTCTGCTTTAAGAATTTCTGTATCCAGAAATCCTTTTTCCTTGAAGTAATTCCTAGTATTTCTTTGGGTCATTGGATAAATAGCCAAACAGTAACTAACATTTTAATCCAAACCACTTTTTAATCATTCTCTTCAGTTCCCAGGAGGCTGGAATTATGACAAATCTAAGAAGCTGGCCAGCTACCTGAATTAATTCTACTTAATATAAAACAGGGGGAGGGGAGGAGAGAGAGAAGCTCAGGGTTTACTATAGCTGCCAATAAACTTCCCAGCAGACAGTATTTTTCCAAATACAGTACCTCCAGCAAAATAACTTCCAAGAGAGATGTATACACCAAGAAAAACCTGGTGTATATCTTGTGTTTTACTGAAGTTGTTCTTCAAATAAGAGCATAAACTATATCCAGAGGTAACACAGGAATCTTTCTACTTGATAATTCTTCCTTGTCAAAGCCACAGCAATGCTTTTCAATTAACATCAAGCCTCTTGCATACCACGCTGCAGAAACTTGCTGACGGGCCATTGGGATTATCTAACGCTCCTGATACAGCTGCATTACTTGCAGATTTGATACAGCCTTCTGTCCCAATATTGAAGACAAAAAATATTTAGGATGTAAGACAGCAGAAGCAAATAAAGTGCTATAGAAAGGTAAAAGCTTGCTTATGAATAACAGGTATTTATACCCTAAAACCAATAGAAGAGACAATTTTGAGAATATGAATGGTGTCACACAGAGAAAAAGGAGATCTGTCAAAAGCTGTTTACCATTAGGGAATACTGAATGGGGTTAGGTGGAGCCAATTCCAATAACTTACATTTTTAGATCAAATAAAAGTGACCAAATTGCTCCTCTGATCCTATAATTGTGAAATAGAAAGAAGAAAATGGCAATATATTTTCTTGAGAGGAATTTAAGTGACCCTGGAAGTGAACTGCCTTTATTTGACTGATCCTTGAGAATAGCCCATTTGTCTTAGGCTCTTTTGCAAGGCAAGAGAGGGAAAAAGTAGCCTAGCAGAAGTTGAACAGAACTATTAGAAAATCTATTTCATCATGTTAATAGACCGGTGAGGGAAGTTATACACAGTCTTGAAAAATTATTTTTACGGCACTCATCCTACCCATTGCAGCTGATAGACACTTTAAAACTCTCGGTCTGTGATTCAATTAAATAGAAAACTAGAAGAGTTTTTTGGCAGATAATCTAAATTATAACAACTATGTGAATTACTTGTCAGGAATCTAGCAGCTGTTTTCCTGAATTCATGGACAGCCAAGGGAAAACTAAAGATGTGAGAGTTACAAGCTGCTCACCAATTCATCCATTCCTTTACAAAGGAATAATCTGAGACTCTCCAACACCTGCTGGAGTGAAAACTCATCCATGCCAAAAAACTTTCCACAGGCAGGCTTCAATAATCTGCCTGCAAGATTGCACTTGAGGTTCCCTAAAGATATTATATGAACAGTGAGCTAATTTATCTCTTCAAATTATATTCCACTGCTGATGAGTATGGGAAGCTGTGAGCAAGATGCTGACTCGTTCAGGGGAATGGGCTGTGCCCTCAGGAACAGAGGGAAAGGAGGGAGGGAAGGGAGGAGCAAGTGCTGAGGTCCTTCTGAAAGCAGGAACTGTAACTCTGAACTTGTACCATTAACCCCACTAATCTACTGGATGCTACTACACCAGTGGTAGCAGTACTCCAAGGGATGGCTCTGGAGTTTTGACTTTATGAACTGCGGTTTACCCTGAATGGGGGTAGAGAACCATTTACTTCCAACATGGGGTAACTGTTCCATGAAATACAATGTGATAACCTGTACACACCTCAAAGCTTCAGTAAAGAATGACTTACCTTAGTCTCTAGAAGCTGTCTGTTTACACAGGACAATTATTCCAGCCACATAAACAAAGATTTCTTCAATCAATACCTACCGAATTCTAAGCACCTTGAATTCAACTGAAACACAGTGAAAAATGCCTTCATCAAGAGTTTCAGAAAACCAGTAAAGTATATGTGTGTGTGTATATATATATATATATGGTTTTTATTATATTTAAGGACTATATACAAAGACCAGATTCATATTTTCCCCTCTGCATAGAATATACCATGTCTGAGTATGATTCATACCTACCAAAAGCTCTCCAATGCCTTCATCAGTTTAAAGGGGTATTTCAGCTGCATAAAATATAAGGAATATCTTGGCCATAAGTGATTCTCTTCAGTTATGTTGTGTTTTCTTCCTGTATATGCGTTGTACCAAAAGCACACTGAATGCTGGTAGTTATCAGCTGATACACAGACCGTAAAGATCTGCTGTGATATTTTAATATTTTTCTAATGTATGCCAAGTGGCTGGATACCACAAATATATGATGCACAGAACAGAAATTTAAAGCCACAGTTGCTTTCCAGACTTTGTTCCTGCAATAAATCTTGGGTTTCCAGGAGCCTAATTACATATTTTAAATGAGGCATACACTTAAATGCCTTGCCAAGTCAAAACCTTTTTCTGTAAGCTCTCTTGCTAGCTATTTTTACCCATTTTCTAGTGTAATGCAAAATAGATCTACCACTTGGGTGCTCTGATATACAGTGAATAATTAGAGATGAATGGAAAATAGAAGCATTTTTCAGGAAAAGTGCCCCCCTCCCACTTCATCTCAAAATATTCTAACAAGAAACTACAGTAATAAAATTATAATTTATAATAACAGCAATGTAAAGCAATATATAGAAATGTAAAGTAACTAATAGTAATGCAGAAACTATTTTTAATCATCTTCACCTTAAGTAAATGATTGGCACTGTGAATACTGCTCTTAATTTCCACACGATAATTAATCGGATAAAGTATATTTACTAAGTAGGGGAAGTGGTGTCAGAATCTGAACCCAGTGGGCTGGCATTCTAATTCAGTTTGCTGACTGCTTATACTGGTAGCATTTTGAATGTAGGTTTAGAGTAAATAATCAAGCAAGTGAATGTTTTGTAATTACTGAAGATTGCTTGCTGATGTCAACCTTTTTTTTCTCCATTATGAAATATGCATTCAGGGAAAGTTTGGCATAAAAAGAGAGTAAATCAGTAACATTCTGTTGCATAGGTAATTACTCCACTCATTATCTTAGTAACTCAAAGTGCATATATTGTATAGGTATATCATTGTACAGTTGTTAGCTCTGACATACTATTACCATAAATAAAATATAAAATTGTATGAAAACACACATAATAAAACTTGGAGTTTTTTAATCCACTGTTTTTTCTGGCTTGGTTCAAATCATTGCAAGTAGCATTGAATTACAGTGTCCTCCAATGGTTAAGAAACAATAGGAGAGAGAAACTATTATAAAACAATATTGCATACTGATAAGCAAAGAAGCATATCTTGCAAGCAGCATAAAGTAAACCATTTCTGCTTAACAAAGATTCTGAGGCTAAAATTGTGGTATTTCAAGAAACCTTTTTAATTGTATTTCCTTTTTCTTCCTTTCTCTTTCATCTACTCTATTTTTCTCTTTCCATTTTTTCTCTTTCATGTTCACCCCCTCTCTTTTTCACCTTTTCTCCTCCCTTGTGTCTTTCTGTGAAAGTTGATTGTCCATGGAGAAGGATTCATAAAGGACATTTAACATTCCACAGTAGAATTCCAAATCATGCTCATACAAGTTGACCTTGTAGTACATTTGGCAGACTTTTCAAAGGAGGTTATTTTATACAGCTATGGCAGTGAACCTAATTCTTAGTTTCTTATTAGAAAAATAATTCCACTTCTAAGTGGATGATCTATCAGAATAGAAAATGAGCAGCTTATTATAGCAGTGAAGAAACTGGATTTTGTCTGAGAAAATAAACAGCACACCTGTTATTATCTTCATACTATGAGTGCAAGTTAAAACAGATGCCTGATAGTGAATATATATTGAAATTATTGAAAATAGCTGTGCTTAGCTGACTGAATCTCAAAGGTAGTTAGAGCAAAAAGCTCAAAGCAAAGAAAGTTAGAAGGAAAAAGTGCAAGAAAAGGAAATAAAGTGAGTTCAGTAGGTGAGAAAGCAAAGGATGATGGGTAAGAAACTTGTTGAAAAGTGATGACACCTCATTAAGCACATTGAAATTTTAGAAGACAGGGAGATTTGCCAAGGTTACCATTAAGGACAGTTGTCAGACTTCATTTTTTCTTTGTTCTTTTATCTTGTTCTGTCAAAATGTTCAGGTGCAAAATCATAGAATCATAGAATGTTAGGGATTGGAAGGGACCTCGAAAGATAATCTAGTCCAACCCCCCTGCCAGAGTGGGAACACCTAAATGAGATTAGACAGGAAGGTGTCCAGGTGTGTTTTGAATGTCTCCAGAGAAGGAGACTCCACAACCTCCCTGAGCAGCCTGTTCCAGTGCTCTGTCACCCTCACAGTAAATACATTTCTTCTCAAGTTTAAGCAGAACCTCCTGTGTTCCAGCTTACACCCATTGCCCCTTGTCCTACCATTGGACATCACTGAGAAGAGCCTGGCTCCATTCTCCTGACATTCACCGTTTACATATTTATAAACATTAATAAGGTCACCCCTCATGTCAAAGAAGATACCGAATGATTTGCTCCAAAGCAGCTGAGTAACTGAGCAGTGCACCCTGTGTTTCATCCATTCTTCCCCTACTGTCTTTTTATCTTATATTTTAATCCATTTACAGACTTTTTTATTATTTTCCATTTGATTTAGATTGCTGATCCTTTAACTGTATTTCTTATTTGCCTTCTTTTATAATACTTTTTCTATAGCCTTGTTTTCTCTTCTGCTTTCACCTACAACCTGTACCTACTTCCTTTTCATACTTTCTTGCACTATCCTCATAAACAGTTGCCTCCACCTGTAGAAAAAAAAAAAAAGCTTACCTTTCTTTTCTCTAAGCATCTGTTTCTCCTACTACAGTTTTCATGAAATGATTTAGTCAAATGAAGAATTTGGGGACTAATAGCAGCCTTCAAAAAATTAGGTTTGGGTGATTTATTTAATGAAGGAAAATTGTTAGTTTCATATTTTTCACAGATGAAAAAAGCTGATATAGAGGAGTACCTCCATTTGTGGTTTTATGAATCCACAAACTTCCAGAGAACATTGCTAATCCACACAATGACCTTGAATTTTGCATTTAAATATCTTATTTCTAGGAAAGCAATATAAAATGAAAAGTAAATGGAGAACATCTTGTTACCTAAGTTCCTGTGGAGAATCCAACACATTCTTTACTCCAGAAAATACAAAGGGAATAACTTCTTCCTATGAAATGAGCCACAGCTACAATTGCTTTCAGTGGCTCCATGAACCTGACATCCCAACAAGTTGCCTTGAGGTGGATTGAGTCTACCAGAATGGCAAGTTAGTTCATTGTGCTTTGGGCATATAAACCAAATTTTTTGAAAATTTTTAATTTCCTAAGTAAGTCTGGTTTTCTCTTTTGGAGGAAGTACCTCCTTCCAATTTCTTTTTGCCTATGCTTGTGGGATTTAAGCACAGATATCTCAAATATGCAGATAAGGACTGGGGCCAGCACAGAGATAGAGAAACCCAACCCATCGTTTCTGATTGCCCAGCCTTTCTACTAAACCTCTGCTGAGCAAAAAGTCACCATGCAGCATCACTAGAAATGCTGTCAGTTCAGCAGGAAGAAACAACAAAATAGCCCTCTCAGCAAAGGCATAAAACCTTCTTATGACTTCTTGGGTGGGCCCAGGGTTACTAAGGATAAAGAGCTGACAGTAGGTCATGTCAGTAAACACAAATTATGTAATCCAGTCTGCTTTTCATCCTGCTCTGTACTATTACAATAACACTACAACAAATATCAGAAAAGCAATGTGTTGTAGATTGTACATGTAGTACCCTGACCACTCCAGTATTACTGAGGAGAGAGTGGCAGGAGAAAGAGGTAGACTTAAAGTCTTGAGAGGTGGGCAGCACGGAGAGGTTAGGGAGTGAGGAAGGCTAGAAATATTCCTTTGGTGGAGGAGAGGTTATCTATGTGGGTGTTACATATTTTATGGTTATAGTGTCACAATCAGACAGACGGCCTTGTATCTGTCAGGCAATGTACAAAAATAAATTAAATCCTTTTTTTGAATGCATCACTTTTATTTTGTAAGGTTTTTTACTACCTTCCTCTCCTCCAGTTCTTCCCAACGATTTATTGTCCTCAGTACAGAATTTATAAAGTTTCATTGTCCATGTCTCAGAATCATGCTGTCTTAACTGCTAGCCTTGTCTACATTTTAGACGCTTGTCAAAAGGAGATTTTATCATAGACAACAAGACTTGATTCTTCTTCCTGAAAGCAATCTGGGGAGGGGTGAGTGTTTTGATCATCAAGGGAATGTTTCTGGGGCATGTTGCAAAGCATCAAACCTGCACCAAATCCTCCTCTTCTTGTTCAGCATTTGAACAAATCTGTCAACTGCCCACGGTATTTTGTAAGCATGGATGATAAACTTTGGATGTTTCACATTATTTAGATCCACAGATGTAAACAATCATTTTAACACATTGGTAGGCTTTTTTACACTCTATGGAAATTGGCACTAGCATTGTCTTATTTGCATAACTTCCGTTTTGCATTAAAGAAAGGACATCTCTATACAAGTGAGGAACTTTGCAATCTTCAGATGTTTTCATCCTCCAGCTCAAATGACTAACAGTGAGATATCCAGGAGTGCAGACAGAGGTGTATAAACACACATACATATCCATGTGATACATTCTTTACACAAGTCTTGAAATATTGCACAATGAATATCCATCTGATCTGTATCTTGCTATTTTACCCATTGTATCCTAGGACTTATTCAAATAACCTGGGTAATTTTAAAATCCACTCATTTTATAAACCAATAGGAATCAGATTTTCTCCCTTTTATTACATGACCAATGCTGAGGATATCTCAGTGATGTAGATTCCTTCCATATCCAAAAATAAGTAAATCACTTATTTAAAAATGTTCCATATTCATTAATTCTTAAGGTTCCCTCAGAGCTATTCACAGTTAGACTCCTTGGCAAAATCCCAGTCCACTCATCCTGAAATTCTGACACAAATGTTAACATACTCATCGTTTTATGCATGGTGCCAAAGGCATCTAATTTTACAAGTGAAGTAATAAATTAAATCATTCCAATCTCAGTTGAAAAACAAAAAAAAACAAAAACCCCTCCACAAAACCAACTAAATAAAACCTTGTCTGAACATCTCTGAGATATTTTGTGACCCTGAGAGATAGCATGGGCAGAACAGAAAGCAATATGGAAAAAGATAAAAACTTCAGCAAATCTCATATTGTCCTGATCTCTCTAACCCTTGGTTCGGTCCCTCTGATCAACATCACATCACAAAAACTGCAGCAGAACATCAACCATTTTGTGTTTTATAATTTGGTATATTAGGATTACCTCCAAGGGATTTATCAAATAGAATATTTTATATACAAAAGGTGACCAAGGTAGGGAGGTAAGTCACAAAGAGAAAACACAGATATCTAATACCCTTTTAAGCCAGTAAACCAAAAATGTGATGATAAAAAACAGAACTGGGATGTAAAAACAAAAAAGTATCTTAACAGACAAAGCAGCACAGGAAAGAGTAGTCAAGTTTAAGTCAAGGAGCACAATCCAAAAGGAACTAGATCAAATCTTATACCTCATATTATATGAGTTAGGACCAAAGTTCTACTAGTTCCTTCTGACTTTATGAATAAGTGAACACAAGCTAAACTTCAAAACTTTTAAGTAAAGATAATATTTTGCACTTGTACATACTTTCAAGGCTATGAATAAGCTTTAAAAGCTACAGTGAAACTGCACTGTATCCTTTGAGATGTTTGATGGACATATTTTAGAGGTAAGGAAACTGAAGTTCAGTGAATGAATTTATGTGATCAAGACCACATGACTGACACTGACAAAAATATGGCAAAAAAATCCAAACCCTTTGCTTTCATCACTAGCAAAATTCAAAAGATTATAGGAAATAAGAAAAAAACAACTCCAACCATGTGATAACTTTTGCTAGAACCAAGGTTAAATTATGGAAGATATATTATTTACCTGCCCAAAACAGATAACTTTTAAAACTACTATGTTATTATTGATTATTCTTTTAGAATATATATGTATGTATTTACACACACTAGTAGTTTTATGGTGATAATATACCACAATATAAGAGGGCTGCTTGTCTGGGCCATTTGAAACATAACGGTCAAATAATAGTGGTTAAATAATCACTCCATTCCAATGCAAATGAAAAATTCCTAAAAGTACTTTTCCTATATTTCTGCTGAGACATTTGACTGTCTGAGTATTAGAGCTGTAAGTGGCATATACTATTAGAGGGCTGGTTCTAATTTTCATCAGAATTTGTTGACTAGGATCATTTGAAACACACTTACCCTGAAGCAACGATGCATCATGATTTCCTTATGTCCTGTTTTCTTCTTAATACTGTACATTCATAATTTTAAGTGCTTCTGCATGTCCCATCTGTATGAAAGTAGGAACATGCATGTAGTTTTAAAATAGTCATGCTTTTGACATGCTTAGACATCTTCACATCTATATGAGAACTAAAAAACAAAGACAAATGGTATGACAAAAATGCAAAGTGTTCAGCATGATATTGATACCGACAATTAAATGGTTTATAATGTTTTTAAACAAAAGTACACTAAATAACTCCAGTCAAAGACTTAGAACTCTGTTATAAGAATAAAATTATAGTCTGGGCTACAGTTAGGTAAACTCTGACAATACCTCTGCACGCTCTGTCCATCTGCCTTCTCCCTAGCCACAATTACATGGTATAAGAGAGACTTAATGGAATAAGTAAAAGTACACAGTAACATGATTTTTTTTTTTTTTTAAAGAACTATATGTTGCATAATTCATTACTATTTATTGAAGTTAAAGTTCTGCCACACTGAGAAATATTTGGCCCAGAGTGTTCTCCTGTACCTTTCAGTGGTGCTACTTATTGTACAAGATACAACACAGAGGAGGAAGCGTGGCAGAATCAAAGGTACATTATTTTCAGTAGAAGATTCGTAGAATTTCATATTCAGTGTCTAATCAGTAGTCCAACTCAACCATTAGTAGCTTTCTGCCTAACAGAGACAGCAGTGGGCACTGGTGCTAAGTTCACATTTAAAGTGAAATAATGCATGTATTGTTCTATATATGGCACTTGAGAACACGATAACCATATAAGCAATTTCTGTTATACTTTGGCAGAAGAATGGGGATGAATTGAATTTATTTCAACACGGAATACTTCTACAATCCCAGTTCTCACTCAGAAAATGAAAACATATTGCTGAACACCTGGGGAAATCACCTAAAATGTACATACATCCTAGAGTCTAGAATCACGGTGACAGTTGTCACTTTTCCAGAATATAATAGACCTGATTATGATCACTTTTCTTTGTGGATAACTGGAAAGAAATGGAGGAATGCCTTTCCTAGAGGATCACTGTAAATACAGCATGCTGAGCAATCTTTTTTCCAAATCACTGCAGGTTAGATAGAACTGTAAATACAGCATAAGAAAGAGGTATTGCACACATTTCAGTATATTTAGATTCAAAATACATTGTTCTTTAGACCCTAACTAGCTTTTCCTCCCTGTTACTTCCTTGCTCTGAATGGATGGTAAAGGAGGAGTTTTAGAACCAGTCAGAAAACAGAATTTCAATCCCACATAAATATCAGAATTTCAAGCAATGTTTAAAAAAAATTACCAAGAAATCAAATTTTCCATTAAACGGAAAGGTTTTATTCCCATGTTGACTTTTCTGCTGCACAACACAGGAATGCTAACTGGAGAAACATACATTTTAGAAGGAAAAACTAAATCAGGGAGTAATGAGGGAAATATTTTTTTCTTGCTTTAGTATGATGCACATCTGACCAACATGCACTCCAGTTTTGTGCAAAGAGGGAAGTGTCATTCAGTTTGTGAGGCACTGATGACATGGAATTAAAAAAAGTCAACAGTAGGACACCACATTAAGTCATTAACTTCTTGCACCAAGCAAGTTATGATATTCTTATTTCCCTCATGAGTCATTTTAGCTGTGCATCCTGTTTTGCTGAGCAATGCTGTGAAATAATTCCATAAGCAATCACCAATAATATCACTGCTCTGAAGGGTGCAAAGATAAAAGATAGGCAAAGGAAAGTCAACATATTCTTTATAAAAAGTGTGCAGGGTTTTTAATATATAAATGTAATAAAACAGTATTTCAAAGGGTGAAGATAAGTTACATCAGTTAAGAGTAAATAAATCGAGAACATTTTCTCTTTTATGTTTTTGTTTTTAGGAGATGTAGGAATTCAATGTTATCTTCTTTCCATGAGAAGGAATTAATGTTATCTGTATGCCTTTTTTTCTTTTTGACAATATGTTACTTCCCTGGCGGTTTACATGTTTTTTTTCATTGTACTGCGGCTGCCAACCACTGTATCTCTGAGAAAATAATGTCAATCTGCTAATTATCATGAGTGGTATTTAAATAATTCGATCTGATCTGTTATATTTCAGTTCCTTCTTTCTGAATCACTCCTTAATTATTGCACTGGATCTGTCATGCATCGTATTCATATTTTGCTTAGGTAAAACATCTGTGAATACAGGTATTTATTTTGCAACCATAACGGTGTCTTTTTTAATGATATATGGAACTTGTCTAACCCAGTTTGTTCGTTATTTTGACTTTGCGTCCAAAAATTCAGTACAATTCCTGTTGTTGTGGTTGTTGATATGGACAGGAAAAAATGAGAGGAAAATAAAAGGAGAATGAAAACACGTATGGTGAAAATTTAAAGCTATTTCCAGTCATGAATATTTCCTGCTAAGATTTCATTCCCCAGAGAGATATGAACAAGTGTTTTGATTAATATTAAGCAACGTTATTTATGAAAGTATGCAGGGATGACACCACATAGTAATGAAGTATCATAAAATCACCAGTGTAGATATGGAAAAAGTACTATTGCCATTCCTTCTTTAAAATAATAATTCCTATATTATTTTTCATTGATCTATTATCATTCCCTGAGACAAAACAAAATAACTTTTCCACAAGCAGCTTTAGACAAAGTTGCAAATGAGAAAGTTTTCAAGATACAAACTTAAAGCTGGTCTTAGATTTGGGACTAAAATCAACAAACTAATTTAAAATACAATCTTGTTGGGAACTTTTGATTCTTACTATTTGAAAATGCAGAAATTAATTTCGTAGTGAAATTAGAAAGACATTAAAAAGAATGATGACACCACTTAATGTTCATTATTTTCCTCAGGAAAATGAACACAAAAATAATTTGAGTACCTCTGAATATATAACCCTCAACTTTCAAGCATAGACGTGAAGACCTAGCTTTTCAGCTGCATTCTTGTCCAGAACTACCTGCACATCCAGTATGTGTATGCTGCAGAGGCATGTATGCTTATTCTTAAGAGAGAAGCTCTATCAGTAAGCCCTTTTCTCCCACCACCTTTCCTCTATTAGCAAATCCTTATCTAGTCATCAGAGAATTAACTGGTTATTGAAAGAACAGAACAAGAAGGTAAACTTGTTCCCTCCAGAAATATCCCAGTCAGCAGACCCATGTCTTGCAGAACTGCTAGTACTAGCACACTGCAGTTCCAGCAGTGTACAATAGCAAATTAATTTCTCTCTAACTTCTGAAATCTGTATTGTTGGGTATTTTTACAATTGTCCCCTTTCAAAACTCAAAGAAAACTATGTAAAAAAAGGAAGAAAAATTATCCTAGGGCTGGATAAGATGTTCCACAGAGATAATTAAAGAACTCAGTCTGATTAGTTTAACAAAAATAAAATTACACTTAATTAAGTCTAACTCACTGACATCTGCTCATGGGTAGTTGAGTGATTTACTTCTGTATTGGGTTTGCATGGCAAGGTTTTGGTAGCAGGGGGGCTACAGGGGTGGCTTCTGTGAGAAGCTGCCAGAAGATTCCCCCATGCCTGACAGAGCTAATGTCAGTTGGCTCCAAGACAGACCAGCTGCTGACCAAGGCCAAGCCAATCAGTAACCGTGGTAGCGCCTCTGGGATAACGTATTTAAGAAGGGAGGAAAAAAACAAACCTGCGCAATTGCAGCCAGAGAGAGAGTATTGGGTTTGGGGGGTGGTGTGGTGGTTTTTGGTAGCAGAGGAAGGGGCTACCTCAATGGTTCCTGTGAGAAGTTTCAAGAAGCTTCCCTGGGTCCAAGCAAACCCACCTCCCGCTCCAGCTGAGCCAATCAGTGATCGTGAAACACCTCTGCAAATCCATATTTATGAAGGGGAGAACCAGTTTGACAAGAGAGAGCAACAACATCAACAACAAAGACAACAATCTGAGCAGAGAGGAGAGGGGGACATGAGAGAGACAACTACAGACAGTCAGGTCAGTGGAGAAAAACAAGGGAGGAGGTGAGCAGGAATTCCCCTGCAGCCCATGGAGGTTAATGACAGAGCAGATACCTACATGCAGCCCATGGAGAACTCTACGCTGGAGTGGGAGCCTGTGCCCAAAACCAGCTGTGACAATGTGGTGTGCTCACAACAGAGTAGAAGACCCCAGAGATGCTCACACCAGAGCAGAAGGAGGAGGTTCACTGGAATGGAGACCCATCTCAAGCCTGTGGAGAACGCCATGCCGGAGCCAAGGGCTGAGCCCAAAGAAGTCCGTGACTCTGTGGGAAGTTCCCATTGGAACACTTTGTTCCTGAATTCTTTTAGCCCACAGAACCACACACTGGAGTCAGATCAGCCATCTCCCTGAGGAAGAAAGACCAGCAGATGAATGGACTGCAACCCCCATTCCCTGTCCCACTGTGCCACTGCAGGGAGTAGGTAGAAAATTGGGAATGAAGTTAAGCCCAGGAATAAGGAAAGGGTGGGGGGAAGGTGTTTAAAGATTTGGGTTTGTTTCTCATTATCCTACTTTGATTTGATTGTTAATGAATTAAACTAATTTCTCCAAGTCAAGTCTATTTTGCCAATGACAGTAATTGGTGAATGATCTCTCCTTGTCTTTATGTCAATCCATGAGACTTTTGTTATATTTTCTCTCACCTGTCCAGTGGAGAAAGTGAGTCATAGAGTGGCTTTGGTGGGGATCTTTTTTTCAGCCAGGATCAACCCATCACAGCACCATATCAAAATGTTAAGAGATCCCACAGTCCCTGTTGATCTCAAGAACCCTGGATTACTTCATGTCAGATTATTTTCTTATTCCACCTGCCACGGTGTGAATATTCTTTGCAACATATTTCCTAATATAATATATAAATACAGCTGAAACCTATCATCTACCTGTCAGTAAGATTTCATTCATTGAGAATTTCATACCTTTACCCATCAGGCCACTTTCCCCTGTCGTAGCATGCATATGCCATGTACTCACAAATTTTCCTTCTCTGATCCGCCATACCACTGTTCACCTTATAAATAGTTCTGTGAATTGCCAGCATAGATGGTTTCTGCTGGCTATAATCCCAGGATAGCACTGATGTGGTGATGCTGCACAGTGGCAGAAATGCTGTCCATTTCTGTCATGATTTCTATAGTACTGGGACTTCAATCATGTAAGACATGAAAATAAATAAATATGTTTATGACAGTGAGAAGCTGGACAGAATTAATTCAGCCCTTAATGTTATAGCTGTACCTCCTACTCTAATGGTTGTCTGGTACTACTGTATTTCTTGTAAAAATATCATCAGTAAGATATAATTTAGTCACGTAAGAGATTGAAGTGCTGAAGGAAAACCAAGAACAAAATGTAATATCTTCCTGTAGCCATTATGTGTGTGCTAAGAATGGAAATAAATAGTGAACCTCTGGAAGAAAGCAAGTCTCTTTATGCCATTTATTCCCAAGCTCAGCATTAAAGAAGTGTTACTACAGTCATCGAGGTGCTCCTTTCTCAAATGAGTAGTCCCTGTAAGTCTATATTCTTCTGATATATAAGTCTCTATGCTTTTTGAATAACATGGAGATGCAACCTTCAGACACACTGCAGTTAAAGCTCTTCAGAATATCCCCTGGTCAGAGTGAGTTCACTGAATGATTTAATATGGACACATTTTAACATGTAGAATCAATGGACAAAGGGAAGAAATCAAGTTTCTTACTCAGCTAAATTTCTTTCCAATCATATTTAAATTATAATGGTCTTCAGAACTTGTAAACTTAAGAGCTAAAGCACAGCTATTATGCCACCATTAGTGCAACACTAACAGAATAGGTTAGCTAAGAAGTGTGTAGTTTTCATTACTGAGGGATTTTAAGATCAGACTAGCAAGACAGCTTTCTGGAATGGTCCAGGTATAACTGAGTAATTTGCTCTTCATTGGTTCTGTGGAGAACTTAGTGAGACTAGCTTTAAATCCTGTTAGGTGGTAAGATTAAGTGCTGTGATACCCCCATCATTATGACATTTAGCTTCTTTTTTGTTTTCTTTCACTTTTTCTTTTATATGAACTTACTTTTTTAAAAAAAGTTTTCATTTGGAAAATAATGTATAGTTCAAAAAAATCACTTGCTCATTAAAAAAACCCCACAAAATAGGTCTAATCAGCAAACTTGACTGAGATTGTATTCAAGCCCTGCACAAGGCAATTAGATGAGCCAAAAGACTTAAAGTTGTATAAGAAATCAGTGAAAATGTAGGATAGAGGAACGAGCTCTTAAGATTATCTGTGCTTGAGCTGTTTGAGTGTCCAGAGATGTAGGATGACTGCAATAAACAGCAGACCTAACAGGAAGGAATAAACTAGTTAGAGATAAGTTGTGCAATGGACCCCAGAGGCTCACATATCAAAATGCCCTGATGTGTCTTTCTGGCCACCCATTGTCAAACATTTCTGGTTTTATGGCACATACCTTGAATACACCTGGAAGGGCTGAACTCTGAGAGAGACCCTGCTCCAAAGTAACCTTACTACAGTGTAAACATCTTTTGAAGCAAATCCCACTACATAGACAACATGTATCTGGAGAAAATATTCTTGGAAAATTTGCATTGTAAGTATTTTCTTTCAGTTAGCTACTGTTGGCTTCTAAAGTAGATATTTCCTTGATAAGTCTCTCTACTTCCCATTGTTTAAATAAAATATGATTGTCTTTTTTATTTTAGAAATAATTCAATTATGGAAACTGTTGGAGTATGGAAATGCAAATGAAACAGTGGCTAGAAATTGAATTTCCCCCCTCAAGAGCTTATAAAATTCTTTTGTCGGAAAGGCATGACTCAAATTAGCTCAGTAGTAATACTTTTTAAATTAGTGTCTGCATTTTGAAGATGTACTATTCAGCTTTTAAGCATAAACTCATGCAAATGCCAAGATCACATGGAATAACTACTTAATTTTCATTCACAATTGTCTTGACTACATAAAAATGGAAAGCAGAATATTGCACTATATCTTTTCATGGTAAATTCATTATATGTTGTAACTATGTTTTAAAGTGTGCCCTGTTTTAATAAACACATAGTCTCATTGAATTTGCTATGATCTTGTCATTCTAGTAGGACATAAGTATTCCTAATTCTTACATCCTGAAGACTGATGAGAAAAGGCAAATAATATATTCCAAGTCTGGTAACTTGATAATACCTGATTTTGTAGCTATGGCCCTTCAGTCTTTAAATTATGACATAAATACTTCATTTTAAAAATAAATGCAATATATAACTTTTATGTCTGATTAAATGAGAAAGATGATATCACTGATGGCAAAAAGAACCAGCTTATCTTGTTTACATATAAACCAATGTAGTAACTATTGCTTCAACAAATACTAAAGTTAACTTTCTCTTATGCATAAATGTTGATGTGCTTACAATTATTTCATTATATAGGAGTATTAAATTAGGCCCAAAATAACAATCTAAACTTTGTACTGGTTTGTGTATGTCACAAAAATTGGGCTCAAAATGTCATAATTATATGGATTTTCTATAAGTAATTTTACACAGTTTCTTTCAGCTTCACCTAAAAACTACATGCTCAATACAGAAAAAAAAAATCCTAAAAACAAAGAAACAAATAATCATTTTGAACCTCAGAAAATAATTAGACTGAAGACCGGGGGTTTTTTATATAACAAATCACTTGCTCCAGCTCTTTAGTTTACCTATATTGTCACAGAATAAGTTAGAATGTGAAAGAGATTTTGTTAGGCTCTTCATGTATTGTTAAATGTAATTGGTGTGAGTCCATTCATCTTCAGAATTCATGTTTTGTTGCATTTTCAGAAGCCTTCTTTAATGATTTATTCTGCATATGTACTGATTTGTGACTATTTCTGAGAGGAAGAGTTCATGGAAGAAAAATATCAAAGGCAAAATCAATCTCAGCTGATGAAGAATATTGCACAACATACAGCTGGTATTTTGCATTATTTAGAAGACAGACTGAAATTCTGCTGGAATTATTTTTTTACAGTTGGTATACTGATAGCCACAAGTGGAAAAGGATACAGTATTTTTCTTTCTTTAATTAAACCTGTAAGAAAGCAGAAAATACCAAGAACCACAACGTTACGATTTGAAGCCTCACCAAAATTTTTACAAAGGCATGCAAATATTAAGATTTGGATTATCCCATTATTGAGTTAGATTTAATTTCTTAAGTTAAGCTCCAGTTCTCACTGTTTCCCAGATTTTACAAATCTGAGTTTGATGCAGACCACTGGATTTAGAAACTTCAGCAATCAAATTCTGCCTTCCACTGAGCCCAGTATATCTTTTAGAGCACATAACAGTTTGAGTCATGAAGGTCAGTTTCCCAAAGATGTTCATTCCCAGCAATGGCAATTAAGGTACAAAGCAATTTTGCGAGTCTGCACCTCAGTTCCTCAAAGCACTCAGGCTTTCTAACTGTCCAAGTTTTCCCTCATTTACTATCTTTTTCTGCTGTGTCAGCACTACAGCAATTTTAATGGCCAACAACTGAAATTAAATGGAGAGCAGTTGACCATTCCTAAAATTCCTATTTTATCTCCTGGAAGAGATGAAATAAGCTGACAGGCTGGTTATTTGCTTTTCAATAGCAATTGGAATAAATATACAGAAATTTGTGAGTGTTTGTTAAGAGGGGTGTTAGCTAGTTCTTTCACTGTTGGAGCTTTTGTCTTTCTGGATTTCCTTTTTTATTAAAATTCTAGGAAAAAAACCCACACAGCTGTGCCATTAATTCACTCTTGTTATCTTGTTATCTCTTGCTTGTTTGCCAAAACACAGAGATCACTCATGCCATGGCATCAGAACCCACGGAAGCTAAGCCGGTTGGGGTCCATAACAGCACCAGCAATGAAATGGCCGTTCTGTCAGCAAGAATCTGGCTTCTGGTCTCAGTTGGAAACTGATGCTGTTTCACTATCAAGGTCAAGAACAGGACAGTGTCCTAGCAGCAAGTGGTCAGATGTCATTGGAAGAAGAAGAAAAGACACTCAGACCTGTAAGATTCACAGACTACATTCCTAAGAGAAAGGAAAAACAGGCAGCACAGGCTGGTAATTTCCTCCTAAATGTCTCATCTGCCTACTGCAGCTGACATCCTAGGATGCTACTTCCAAAGAACCCAACTTTTACAAACTATCATGAAGTGGATGAAGTTTATCTCTCACAGTGACCACAAACCCATGCCCTTCTATTTGTGTTGTGCAGTTACTTTCAGGAACAATCTCAAATGGATCAAAAGTGAATATTGGTCTAGGAAGGCAGGAAACTCATATGGCATATTTGTTAACTTTCCTGGTTGAAGATTAAAAAAGATTAGGAGTCTAGGTATTCTGGAGAAACATGCTTATTCCAGGACACCAGAACAGCTTTGGCTCCCTTGATCACTGAGATGTTTCACATACTCTTGTATATGGAAAGAATACCCCTGAACACAGAAAACAACTTATTTTATATAAGGGAATGTACTTACCTAGTAAGAAAAGTTTTAAACTGAGATCAAGGGGAAGAGACAGTGTAAGTGACAAAAATTCATAGGTAAGCATAAAAAGATAAATTTTAATAAGAGTATTAAGATTGCTAGAGTGAGAGGGGGTAAGGTTTATTCAGAATAAGATCCAAAGAAAGACAAAAAAAAAGGAAATAAAATGTCAGATTGCTTACTCATGTATGCTAATTCACAGAATACAGGGGAAAAAACCAAGAGATTTGACAAGATAATCAATATAATGAAAAGACAAATACTAAAAGAATACACTTCATTCAGAAAGATAAAGAATGACCACAGAACTGTGTCTATTGCAACCTTGAGAGAGGGAAAGGGTTATGTAAAAATTAGGTAGACTTCAATGCAGAGAGAGAACTTTTTGACAGTATCTAATGGGAACAAGGATTAAAGGATAAAGTAAAGCCTAAAGGAAAAATGCTTGGGTCATAAATTAACCCTAGGCAGAGAGGTAAGAAGTGTTATAGGAGATTAACTTGGTTAAAGTATAAAATCCTCATTGACTCCACCCACAAGAATGAATTATAAGTACTGTGGGTGTTAGATAACTTACCAAAGATGAAAATAACAGTGGCAGGAAAATGTAGCCACATGGGGGAAAAAAAACCTACCCAAGCAACTACTTTGGAAAAAAAGAATTTATTCTATTATTGAGTTACTATAATAATTTCATACTTTGAAACAGTTCTTTAATTTGCTCTTTTAATTGTAAAAAGGAAGATCACAGAATCACAGACTCCACAACCTCTCTGGGCAGCCTGTTCCAGTGCTCCATCACCCTCACAGTAAAGAAGATTTTCCTTAAGTTTGTCTGGAACTTTCAGTGTTCCAGTTTTTGCCCATTGCCCCTTGTCCTGTCACTGGGCACCACTGAAAAAAAGCCTGGCCCCATCCATTTGGCCCCCACACTTCAGGTATTTATAGACATTGATAAGATCCCCTCTCAGTCTTCTCTTCTCCAGGCTGAAGAATCCCAGCTCTCTCAGCCTTTCCTCATATGGGAGATGCTCCAGGCCCCTAATCATCTTTGTGGCACTCCACTGGACTACCTCTAGAAGATTCCTGTCTTTCTTGAACTGGGGAGCCCAAAACTGGACACAATACTCCAGATGTGGCCTCACAAGGGCAGAGTGGAGGGGAAGGAGAACCTCCCTCGACCTGCTGGCCACACTCTTTTTAATGCACCCCAGGATACTGATGGCCTTCTTGGCCACAGGGGCAAACTGCTGGCTCATGGGTGTCCTGCTGTCCACCAGGACACCCAGGTCCTTTTCCACAGAGCTCCTCTCCAGAAGGTCAGCCACTAACCTGTACTGGTGCATGCGGTTATTCCTCCCCAGGTCAAGGATTCTGCACTTGCTCTTCTTGAACCTCATCAGGTTCCTTTCTGCCCAACTCCCCAGTGTGTCCAGGTCTGGTTGAATGGCAGTGCAGCCTTCTGGTGTGTCAACCACTCCTCCCAACTTTGTATCATCAGCAAACTTGCGGAGGGAGGACTCTATCCCTACATCCAGGTCATTGATGATGTTAAACAAGACCAGACCCAGTAGCAACCCCTGTGGAACACCGCTAGTTACATGCCTCCAACTAGATTCTGCACCACTGATCACAACCTTCTGAGCTCTGCCAGTGAGCCAGTTCTCAATCCACCTCACTGTCCACTCATTAATCCCATACCTTCTAAGCTTTGCTACCAGGATGTTGTGGGGGAGAGTATCAAAAGCCTTGCTGAAATGAAGGTAGACAACATCCACCGCTTTCTCCTCATCTACCCAGGTGGTGATGACATCATAGAAGGCTACCAGATCGGCCAAGCATGATTTCCCCTTAGTGAAACCATGTTGACTACTCCTGATAACCTTATTTTCTTCCAATTGCTTAGAGATGGTATCAAGAATGAGCTGTTCCATCACCTTCCAAGGAATGGAAGTGAGGCTGTCAGGCCTGTAGTTGCTCAGATCCTCCTTCTTGTCCTTTTTGAAGATTGGAGTGACATTGGCTATCCTCCAGTCTTCAGGCACCTCTCCTGTTCTCCAAAGCCTTTCAAAGATGATAGAGAGTGGTTTAGCGATCATTTCCACCAGCTCCTTCAGCACTCATGCATGCATCCCATCAGGGCCCATGGATTTGTGTAAATTGATTTTGTTTAGGCTGTCTCTGACCAGCTCTTCCTTAATCAAGGGGCAGTCTTCCTCTCTCCAGACTCTCTCTCTTCCCTCTATCATCTGGGATTCCTGAGAGAGACTTTTAGCTGTAAAGACTGAAGCAAAGAAGCTGTTCAGTATCTCTGCCTTCTCAGTGTCTGCTGTTACCAGGGCACCTGCCTCATTCAGCAGTGGGCCCACATTTTCCATAGTCTGTCTTTTGTTATTGATGTACCTAAAATAGCCTTTCTTGTTGTCTTTAACTTCCTTTGCCAGATTTAGTTCCAAGTGGGCCTTAGCCTTCCTAGTTGCATACCTGCAGGCCCTGACCACATTCCTATATTCCTCCCAGCTGGCTAGACCTTTTTTTCCACATTTCATGGACCTTCCTCTTCCCTTTGAGTTTTTCCATGAGTTCCTTGCTCATTCATGCAGGCTTCCTGTCACTCTTGCCTTATTTCTTTCTCTTAGGGATGCACATATCTTGGGCTTGGAGGAAGTGGTGTTTGAGCATTAACCAACTCTCTTGGTCCCCTTTACCTTCCAACACTCTAGTCCATGGGACACCCCCAAGTAGGTCCTTTAAGAGGTTGAAATCAGCTCTCCTAAAGTCCAGGGTTGCATCCCTACTTATTGGCTTGCATCTTCCACATGAGATCCTGAACTCCACCATCTCATGGTCGCTGCAACCCAGGCTGCCCCCAAACTTCACATCCCCAGCCAGCCCTTCCTTGTTAGTAAGAACAAGGTGCAGAATCTCTCGTTGGCTCTCCTCGTTGGCTCTTCCACCACCTGCGTCAGAAAGTTATCCTCCACGCATTGCGGGAACCTCTTGGACTGTGTGTGCCTGTTTGTGTTGCTTTTCCAACAAATGTCCGGGTGATTGAAATCCCCCATGAGAACCAGGGTCTGCGATCTTGAGGCTACTCTCAGCTGCCTGTAGACGGCCTCATCCAAGGTCAAGGACTATTCTACTCAATAGAGAGGAAAATACCTTGTAGGTGAATCTGAGCATGAAGGTGTTTCATGCCTTCTTTTTCCTAGCAAACTTCACTAAATAAGTCAGCTGTGATCAAGTTACTAATAGAATTAAGATGGTACCTTCCCAAAATATTCTGAAGGAGATAATAAAAATACCTGTTTCCAGCTACCTGGAAAATAAGGAGGAAATTACATGAAAATGGCAGCCATCATGATTTTTTTCTTTTAAGAATAAATTTTGTAATTTCCTTCCAGACAGGATGGTAGGCTGGGCAGAGAGGACAGAAGTCATGGAGGTAATTTATCTTGGGTTTAATAATACTTTTTATATTCCTGCATAATCTTCCTATAAATTATAGAATTACCACAGTCTTGATTAAATTCTTATAAGGAGGATGCAAAAGCAGTTGACTAAGTAGTATGGAAGGATATGTTAAGTGGAGTTATGCAAGTTTTACAATTGCTTGTCTCCTCTTCAATAGTTTAACACTTGAATGTTGCAATGGAAAACATGTTCATTAAATTTGTAAATGACATGAAGATAATCTGAAAGAGCAATATGGGTAAATACAAAGTACAACATCTGAGCAGGAAAAATAAACTGTTACAAATGTAGGATGGAAGACAATTAACTGAAGGAGTTTCACACTGTTCCTTAAAAGGCAAACGTCTTATCAGGAAGTACAAACCAGAGCACATCATGAAGTAATCCTTATCACTGATAATGCTTCAGCCGAAGTAGAGCACTGTGTTTCAGAAAAGGGATGAGGGCTAATTGGAAATAATTCAGAGGTCACAGTAGGTCACAAATTAATGAGTTTAAATGCACCAAAGAAGATTCAAATTGGATATTGTGAGGTATATGGTAGCAAAGATCTCTTACCGTTATCATACACAGAGATTGTCAAGGAAGGCTGTGGTCAGTGATGGTCTTTAAGAAGAGATTCAAAAAGCATTTGTCAGGAATGACACTGGCAGAACTGATTATTTCTTAGAGCAACAGGATGAACAAGGGGAACACCTGAAGTCCTTTCAGCACTGTGCTTCTGCAATTTTCTGTGTTTTTCTGCAATTTTCTCTAGTGACCTGAGTTTCTTGCTTTACACAAGTTTGACTCCGAAAGTTGGGTTGTCTTCAGGGGTGTTTTACTGGGAAGCTTTGCGTAAGAGTAAATAATTATGACATCTGCAGATTTGCATAGGTATAATGATAGAACTGGTTGTTGCAAAGGGATATGCATGAGCTGAAGCTGCTCCTTCAGGTAGAACTATTCATGGTATGTGTCCTTCATATTTAATTTATTGAACTGAGCACACAACTGTGTTCTCGGATATTTACCTTACACAAATTCATCTCTAAGTCATTTTCATCTATAGGCTGCAAGCAGAAATACAGAGAACATGATTCAAAACTTAGCCCTATTCATTTTAATCCAGAGTGGATAGCTTGAAATGTGTGCCCCAAGGGACTATTAACAAAGATAGTATTCAAATTAGATTAGATTCGCTTGCAGACATGTTGTGAGTAATGTGTACCCATTTCCCACAAGATTAAGCTTTTCTTTTCATCTCAGTAATGTATGACAACATGAATTAATGCAGGTATTTTATTACATATGTGGAAGAAACATAATACTCACCATTTATCTGCAATGGAATAGACACAAGATCATGTTTACTGGGTTTGCAAACACTACTCTAGTTATTATGTCACACACTAAAATAATTTCCCCCAAAAGCTTATAAGTTAATTAGAGCTGATTCTTCATTCTTCTTTTTTTTTTTTAGCTTTTTTACGAGTGGAATTTATATCTGTACTTGAGTAAGGTAAATACAAAATGAATGAGGAAACATAAAAATACCAAGTACAAGCCTATTTCCTACTCATATTCAGTAGGACTGTGCATTTTAATAAAATTTTAATCATATTGTTGTTCTCCTTTTACTAATACCAGATTGCCCTATTATTATAACAACTATGTATTATTGTCCATAAAAAAAATATATATTTTTTTCTCAGTATGTTCTAAATCAACTATAAAAAAGCATTTTAAGAAAATGAGAGTGAGTTGCTTTAGGCAAAGCACCACTCTCTTCCCATCAAACAATTTTCCTTCAAACTGAAAAGGGTTTTTTATTTTAGTTTCTGCTTAGATTAATACTTGATCCTTGTAGTGTAACAGCATCTACTAGTTAAACTCAATATTCTTGATAAAGTGGCATTTACAGTAGATTATTCAGGCAGAGCAGAACAGGAATCCAGATTTTGAAAGCCTGAAAACTGCTGAAAAATGCAATTTTTTAACAATGGAAAAAAAAAGAAGAAAATCTGAAGAAATGAAGGAGGTCAGAATTGCAGCATTTAGACCACAAGAATTAAAGCCATAAAACTCTGCACCTTTAGCATTTCTTTCTAAAACGAAAAGCTATAATTTTGCAAGCATGATATGAAAACAAACTGAAAATTACATCAAGTTTTAAGCATGAAGGAAATGGATCATATATAATATGAAAACATATCAGTTGCAAAAGCGTAGGACACAAGTGTCCTATGCAGCTATAGCTGATTCAAAATGCTTCAGAGGTTAGTGTCAGATACAGAGAACAAATGGCATAGAGCATGTGTGCAGGTAACTCTATTTATAATTCCTGTCTTGTCTCTTTGCCTAAATCTGATTTAGATTTGAAATGAAAGTATAAGCTTTCAATTTATGTTCACAAGTAATGTCTTGTACCTTGAAGCTCATATGCTTCAGTAATAATTCTTGCTGGCATGTGGAGAGAAGAGGGGCCCAGGGCTGTTCCTGTCTGAGGTTCCATAAAGCAAGAAACCCCCAGTAGCATTTATTTGGGAAAAAGTATATCACTAAGTGGGCTGGCATGCACCCACCTTGCAGATGAATTACAATTTTTTTAAAAAGATCAGTGAAGATTTGGTTTATATTTCAATTTGGGAGGCAATAAAACAATGACTGAGCCATTGGAGAAACAAGAAAAGGGTGTGGAATATGCATTTAGCTTGCCCTGGCAGAAATTTCAGTCCCATATTATGTGGCAGGTGAACTGGCACGGCCAGTGCTCCAAGTCCCTCTATTGAATAGATAATCAATAATATAAATTTTCTTTGAGGACTCATATGATATTGATTTCTTTTTAGACTGGTGGTACAAATGTAGGGTTTGTCTTGCAATTAAGTGATATAGAGATGCATCTGGCTGTGATAATACCAGTGATGTAACACAGATTTTGGATGAAATTTCATAGAAAAACAGTGATTCCAGAAAGCCCTCCCAATACAATACTAAGTACTAGCTATCATTCTTATAGCATGAGAAATGGGAATGCTCACAAATTAGATCTTGCAGCACTTGCACTAGAGGTGGTCTTGGCCAAACTGCTGACTCTGCCTACCCAGGATAACAAAAACTGATTGGAAACACAGAAATAGAGGAGGAAGGAGGAAGAAAAAATGTAATTAGTGGAGAACTAAATTTAAAACAGTTCTAAACTGTGAATGAAAAATCTAACTGAATAAATAGATAGCGCTTGTTCCCTGATAAGTACTGTCTTTCCCAAAGAAAAGTGTTTAGAGATATGTTCCAGGAAGCTGGCATATGGGAAATATCATTTAGCAAGGTTATCCAAATGGTTTTCTGTGTGGGATCTCAATTGCTATTGTTTGTCACATTTTCAGAATAAAATCTTAGATGAATTTTGCAGTTGGCAGTATCTAGGTGAATAGTAATGTAAATAATATAGGCTGCTGAGAATTTTCTATAGGAATTGCTTAGTTACACTTAAACTTTCAGGGAGAGGAGGAATATAAATTTAGGGGGGAAAAAAAACCCCCTACAACAACCTTTCATCAAAATTGAAATAATACTTGTTCTTTGTCCATTGTATTTTCTCAGTGTGACACATTACCTAGTAAAAATAATATTTCAAGCTTTCCCTCCTTTTCAGTCGGGTCAGGCCTATACGGGTCATGATGCAGTGCAGGTTTCCTATTGAGTGCCATCATAAGGGTCACATGAATGTCGATGGATCAGGTACCAGCCAACCTCTACCTGAATACCAGTGGCTATATAGTTTACAATAAAAAATTAAGTTTAAGACTGAATGATCTTGTAACAGAGTTCATACCAATACATTCAAATGAAGTGTTTTAATGTCCAAATACTGAGAGTTTCCATTTGGAAAAAAAGCTTCGTGATTAAATATGTAACCATTACTACACTGAAATTTTTAGTAATGGAGAATTGTTTGGAGAACCCGGCAAAGGATATATTGGGTGATGGAAAAGAAGTTGCAATTTCCCTTATGAACTGTAAGTTTTGATTATTTCCAATAAAGTACTATGGCAAAATTCATCAGAATACTCCAGCTAGGCATATTTATGGCCTGTTTGGGAAACATAAACTCTGAGATGTTATGGAAGTACTCAGCCTACTGATGGAGAATACCCGAACAACTGGTAAAAGCAGACAATTAGGAACTGGCAAAACTTAGTGGAATACTATGAAACTTATATTTGTCTGCCATTTAATATAAATATTTTGGAAAGCAATGCTTGATTGAAATTATTTGTTATATGAAAGAAGATAGAATATGACGAACTAGTTAATGTAATTAGCTTCAGATCCTAGGGCTTTTAAATCACTAAAATCCGTTAACAATTTTTATCATGAGACTGTCAGAGGACAAATATTCAAGTTCATTTACTTTGTCTGTTCCCATTGAATATGTCCACATCCCTACTGATGAGTAGCAGCATTCTAAAGATAGTAGGAGCAGCTGTGAATTAACTGCATGATTTTTAAACAGAAGAGAAACTGTTAACAGCCAATCTATTTGCTAAGCAAAATCTCATTTTAAGAGTTATTTTTTCCCTCTTTGTTATAGCATAACTTTTGCTTCACTCTTCTAGACTACTTTCAAAAAGAATATGCCTATCTCATAGCTATGAATACAAGGCTATATAAAAACTGTGGCATTTTCTGAAACAGTTCTGATACAGTTACATTTCTTGGGAAATTTACTAATCCTGTTTACATTTAATGCAATTTCCATATCATAATAGGTTTCAGCAAACAGGAAATCTGGTTTTACTATGTAACCAGAAGAATTTTCCAGTTAAACAAGAGCACTTTGGAACAGTGGAATAGCTGCTACCTAAGGGAAAAATCTATTCACTCACTGTAGGAGTTTGAAAATCCCCAGCAGAAATGAGGGAACAAAGAACTAAAGTGTCGAAAACTGGTTCTTGCGGGCTCTGGAGCTCACGGGTAGCAAAACACCATTCCCTGAATGAAGGAAATATTATGAACGCTGGACATAAGTAAGATCATGGGAGTACATTGTAAGAGCCAGCAGATAATTTCTGACTAGGAAAACATGACTGTATGGAGGCCTTTGGATGCAGTAAATATGCCTGTATGCTTTGTTGAAAATCTATAGAATATTCAAGATTAACAAAGACTCAAAGAAGAACAGCATAATTCTTTTCAATATCAGATTTGACCTTATTATATAAAGGCAGGGAGCTACATGGCAAGCCAACAATGTGAGACACTGCAAGAGTCCAAGCCGTGTAGCTCTTGTTGATGGTCACTGCAATCTGTACACGCTTTTTTTTTTTTTTTTTTTTTAATCTGTGTATCTCCTGCACTTTGTACATGACTAAAATAGAGCACCTAAGTTCTTCTGCAATATATATACCCTTACTTTTTTCCAATATAAGTTGCTTATGTGTCTGACTGTAAAATAGTGTGTTGCATTGACCTTGTCCAAATCCCCACCCAGCCACTCTCTCATTCCCTCTTCTCAACAGGACAACGTGGGGACAAGATGAGAAAGCTCATGGATCAACATAAAGAGAGGGGGTATCACTTACCAATTACCACCACAAGCAAAACAAACTTGACTTGTGGGAAAAAAAAAAATTTATATATATATATATATTTTGCCAATTAAAATATCTTTGGATGGTGAGAAAGAAAAAATTAAAACAAGACATTCCCCTCACCCTTTTTCCTGGGCTCAAATTCACTCCCTCATTCTCCACTCTTCTCTCCCTGCAGGTGATGCAGGGGGGATGGGGAATGGGGGCTACAGGCAGTACATAACAGTTCCTCTCTGCCACTCCTTCCATCCCACACTTTTCCCGTGTTCAAGTGCAGGCCCTCCACAGGCTGCAGCTTCCTTCAGGACCCATCCACCTGCTCCACTGTGGTCTCTCCAGAGGCTGGAGGGGAATCTCTGTTCCAGTACCTGTAGCACCTTCTCCTCACTCCTTCCTCTTGTTCACAGGACTGTTTCTCACACTTTTTCCCCCTCACTCCTCACTACTTAAGAGTGTTTTGCCCCTTCTGACACAGGCTTTCCCCGAGACCCCCACCCGCCATGGCTGAGGGGCTGGGCTGTGCCCTGCGCCGGGGCCGTTGGATTTAACCGCTTGTGTCTGGCGCGGGGCAGCTCCGACCGCTCCACACAAGGGCCATCCCGGCAGAGCCTACCACTGCCAACGCCTTGACACCTACACTCAGTACAAGCATCCTTTAAATGACAGTTCTGGAGGAGGGTATGACTAGGGAAAGGAATGAGAAGGGTCATTGGTGATGGGTAAATAGGAGAATATTGCAGCTGAGCTTCAAGACTCTATTAGAAATGGGATGTGTTCAGGCAGTGAAACCAAGCGGCACAATTAAGAACTATGGCTGGAAATCTCAGAAGCAGCAACTGTCCACATTAAAAGGTTGGTAAAAAAAGGAAAATGATAACAGCAGAAACAGAAGGGGAAAAGATATTTAAAAAAAAAAAAAGTTCTTTAATTTCTTTTTTCTTCAAAGTCTTTTTTGCTTTGTGTGTGTGTGTCTTTGTGTGTGTGTGTGTGTGTGTTTCCAGCAGAAATTATAAATACAATGTATTCCAAACACTAAAATGCAATACTCAGACAATGTAAACACAGCAGCTTTATTTTGAACTCTATTAATCCCAAAGCACAATAGCAATCAGGGGTTCCCTTGTAATTTTTTAATCCCCTGCACACTTTTGGTGTAATAAACTGCTTTGCTGGCTTGTTTGTAATACATCTTGTGTTACATTCTGCAGCCTGAGCAATTACTGAACTCATTTAAATTCTAAGATAAGCTACTTTTCTCCCTTTTTAAACATGGGGTCTAAAGAAGACACTGTAAATACTGGTGATTCTGAGGGCTTGAGAGCTTGGCAAGTTTTCAGAGTTTACTAAAACTTTCTTCCATAATTTAAAATCATTCCTCCAAAAAAAAAAAAAAAAAGCATTCAGTTTAAGCAGAACCTTTTTTCCCCCTAAGTGCTTAATCCAAAGCTCATTGAAGTTAACTGAAAGACTTCTGAGTGCTGCATCAGGCTTGAAATGGAAGTCTATGCCCTCTATTACTGACAAAAGCTCTGCACACACAGAGTTACCCAAAGACAGCTATTTAATGTACTTCTCTTTCAACAGAATTTCACTCTGTATCTTCCACTCCCTGCCTTTCCCTGTGCTCTCTCCAAATTTGTTTTCTCCTCTGTCCCTTCTTTTCTCTTTCTCATCCTGCTTTTGACAGATTTTGTTCTATTGACTCATTTTTCTGTCACCATATCTCTATGTGGGGAGCAAACAACACACTGTCCAAAAAGAATTTTCACTTCCCACCTCCCAGGGCTTCAGCTAGTTCAGGAGCCAGCAATAGGAACTTGTATTCTTCATCTTAAGTACTTATCAATTTTGAGTAATAATGAAATTATTTAGACTGGTTTTAATTGCAAGCCAAGATTTTAAAATTGAATGTCCAACCATAGACTACCCAAACAATTACTGATTTTCCAAAGTCCTGATCATCCAGCACTTTTTAAACATGGTCTTGCTCTTAGGAACCTAGACAGATTTAAGAACCCAATGTTAAACACCTGGGTTGGATTTAAGAACTCAATTAAATTAACATTGACGGTTTAACATTGGTGGTGATTCTACCAAACCCTTTTTTAAAGGAATATCATCATTTATCTTTTTGAACTCCTTCTAGAAATTATTTGTATGCATGAAGAGAACCTGGAAATTTTTATATTCTGAAGTCTGACTCTGCAACATTTTTGGTTTTTTAATAAAGTTCTCTGTGTGGCATGTCATATTTAAAGCACTGCAAAATGAATATAGCAAGATTTTTTTTTTGTGATTTCACAAAAAAATAATGGGAAACCAAAGTGAATTACCAAACTGTGCAGTATACAGCAGAGGAAGTTCTCAGAAACAGTGTATCTCCAGCACTAAAAAAGGTATATACAAGTTGTTCTTCCAGTAAAATTGAGTTATATTATAAATTTTATTCTTATTTTCTTCCTTTATTATTTTAACAAAGTTATCTAAATGCCTATATTTTACAGTAACAACTATAAAATATATACTAGA
This sequence comes from Antrostomus carolinensis, assembly GCF_000700745.2. Taxonomy (NCBI): domain Eukaryota; kingdom Metazoa; phylum Chordata; class Aves; order Caprimulgiformes; family Caprimulgidae; genus Antrostomus; species Antrostomus carolinensis. The sequence continues at coordinate 22,776 of NW_010304227.1, read as the reverse complement.
GTGCATGATTTTCATACTTTCATTCTCTGTATTTGCCTAAACAAGATGAATATCTGTGCATTTTTCAGTGTTAAAACAGATTTTTCTGGGGGATTTTGGATCCCACTAAGTAGTCAAGCATCACAGAAACTCACATGTAAAATTATGGAAGAAAGGATTTGGTAGAGTTTGCTTTTCTTGGTCACCTTCACCTTTTGCAGCCTAGAGAGACAAAGACTACAGGTTGCAATCACTATCCTGGCAGAAAGGATTTATTGTTCCTTTATGGGCAATCCAGAACCAGTGCATTCCTTCTCTAAATGTCACAGCCTTTCAACCCTGACTAAAAGACATTCCATGAAGATCAGAGTGTTTTGAATGTACTACAGATTTTTATCAGGGAGAAGATGTGCTTTCAAGAAAAGATGCTTGCATGTACAGTAACATGGGGAGAGAGAGCAGACACACCAAGGCCCTCCCTGTGTGCACCCAGAGGCTTTGCAGTCTGCCCCAAACACTCAAACACTTGGGTTGGGGTTGGTATGGATATGGGTGACCAGTAAGCCATGCTGGGGGCAGCCACAGAGCCCAAGGTAGATGGCCAGGACGGAGCTAGGTGACAATGGGCTGCAAGACAACATCCCTCAAGACTTCCCCTGTCACTTAGGGCTGCTCTAAGCTCACAGCATGTCATGGCCATGCCATGTCTGGACATCTCCCTCCCCAGCCCCAACCCATCAACTTAGCACCCCAGCCAGGCCTCTTCCCAGTCAACTTTCTATACCTGGACCCAGCATTGGCCCCAGTCAGGTGAAACCTAGTTCCCAGTAATGGTGGGCTGGCCCTAGCAAGCAGCCAAGCACCCACAGTCCCTGGCTTAAGGGAAAAGTTGCCGAGAAATCTCCAATAATTTACCCACAGAGGTCAAATATGGAGGCAGGGACAGGGGACACTTGCAGAAAGACCCTGCACATGGCAAGAGACCTGCAAGGCTGCTGTCTTCAAACTAGTCTGACTCTTCTTAAAAAAAATAATAAAATAAAAAAAAATCAGATCATCTGGCTGTATGCGTAAATACCCCCTGATTTTTAGTGAGAGGATGATATTTGTTGAGTGAAAGCTGAAGCGGTAGTGGCACACTTCCTGCACAACATGAGCTGCTGTCACAAGGTCTGCATACATGGAGGCCAGCCAGGATAGTGCAACTCTTTAGATGTGTACTACTAGAAATGTTCAAAGTACTAATTAGTCTATTTTACATTAGCTGTGATGAGGCCTGAGACAGAGCCTTCCACTTAAAAATCAGTGATTAGAAAGTATACTCAGTAGGTCCATGCAATCATATTCCATGTTGTATGTGGGTTTTTTTTAACGCAAATCCTTATCTAACTGGAACCATTAATTCTTTTAATACAGGCCACTGGAGAGAGCTAAAATTAACTGGAAAGAAGTTCATCACCATCATACAAGAAAATTGTTTAAAGAAATTGTTAAATTCTACATCAGCTGAACTCCTGAAACAAGGTCCTCTAAGTAGCGAGTGACACTTTATTGCAACCTACAAATATAATCTCCCTTTCACTTGTCCTCCTTACAGAAATTCTGGATTTGTTCTGTGACCGGCCCAAGAGAAAGGACCACGACAGATGACTCGCTACTCTTCCACTATATCTACATAACAATTCCTTAGCTATCAGAGTCTGGCTTCCCAGTTCAAAGTTAAATGCAGCTAGTAACAGCTAGTATGAGACACAAAGTCTAAAATATTGATGGGCAATCGGCCCAAGAGAAAGGACCACGACAGATGACTTGCTACTCTTCCACTATATCTACATAACAACATTTCCTTAGCTATCAGAGTCTGGCTTCCCTGTTCAAAGCTAAATGCAGCTAGTAACTGCTAGTATCAGACACAAAGTCTAAAATATTGATGGGCAACGGAAAAACATGTTGAAGACTGAGGTTCAAGATTTTTTTAGTCACCTTTAAGCAGCCATCATACAACAAGCTGAGATTCCCCTGTGCTTCAAGTATTTCCTTAAGATCATTTTCTGTTCCTGCATTAAACCACTGAATTTCATTTAAACCTCTGATGGTAGCAGGCCAAAGCTAATTGTTGATCTCTAGACAGACCTTTAAGAATATATTTGCCATAAAATTTATAGTGCAATAGCAATCAGCAACTTTTTAGCAGCAAACAGCTATGGTTTTGGTTAGAACTGAAATAGATGGTGAAACCAGACAGATATCAGTTGAGAAGCATGTGGTTAAAACCACAAGAACAGAAATACTCCCTTGGGTTCCTCCCTGAGCCCTGTCTAGACTTTGGGTGGAATCCAGCTTGGAGGATGATATGCCAGATGTTTCCACACAAAGAAAAATGCAAGTCATCCTGACTTGCTGAATTTGGTAAGTACTACAAAGCTGGACCCCTGAACCATAGAGTCATAGAATAGTTTGGTTGGAAAAGACCTTTGAGATCATCAAGTCCAACCATACCTGTCCACTACTAAACCATATCTCTGAGCAGCTCATCTACTCAGCTTTTAAATCCCTCCAGGGATGGGGACTCCACCACTTCCCTGGGCAGTCCGTTCCAATGCCCCAGAACCCTTTCAGTGCCGCAACTCTTTGGTGACCTCATCTGTGGGTGGACACACTGCGCAGGACTTCCCAATTGCCGGGGAGAGGTTCCTCAAACCCTTACTGCTCCAGGGCACCCCAGCAACTGCAGGTCTGGATGATGGTTAACAGGGCAGTTGGTGGTGTACCTTTCTTAATCACTATTGCTAACTTTATGTAGTAATGATTAGATGCATTGCCTAACCTTGTAATGTTGCTTAGCAATATTTTTAGCTTATTCTGATTGTTTACTGTGTTGTTTCTTTTTGTATTAACCCAAGATAATCAATAAAATAAGCTTACTCTTTTGGTTGGTGCTGGTGTCCCTTCTGTCAACCCCCGTTAATTGGCAAAACATTGGGCAAAACAACCTCACATTTTTTCTGCTCTATAAATTGTACATTTCTACTGTATATTCCTTGAAAGCACATTCAGAACTACTGCAAAAGTTCTGAGCAAGCATGGAAACAATCTTTTGATAGACACTATTGTTTTACTAGTTTCAAAATTAGTAACAAAAGAATGATATTGAAGAAAACAAAATATTGCTTTGACTATAAGGAAAATGTCTATACCTTTCCACTTTTAAAAGCTTATAGTATCAACCACAGAAAGCTTGTGAGTTCAGGAAAGCAGTAATTATCCAGTTTTGATGTTCAAAATTACATTCTTGAGAATAAGCTACTTCCTTGTGGAGTTCAGCCAAAGTCCTCTCCATTTTCAGCCAAAACAAAAAAATCTGTCTAGTAGACTTTAAAGCAGGAAGGGACCATTGTGATTCTCTAGACTGACCTTTTGTGAAGATCAGACAGAAAACTAAATTAAGGCTGCCATGACTATTAACATGAAAATAATTATTTGACCTAGTGTTTTGCATTGTAGTGGCCATGACCTATATAACATTCAGGTGTACAGGCGAAATATTAAGGTCTGTTGGCAACATACTCTTGTATTCTTCATTTTATGCAACCCTTTCTGGTACTGTATCATGTAAGCAGCAGAGACAAGTATAAAAATTCTGCAGATTATTTCATCATTAAACAGTCCTAACTATGGTAAAGTTACATAGGGACAAGATAATAACAGACTATACATTTCAACAGCAATTAATGGTGTCAAATTTGACACTAAACAAGCCCTGTGAAGAAATCTCCTTCTGAAAAGGAAAACAAAGTGGAGAAGAATTTCTCCTTTATGTATATTTTAATCACAGTTACTAGTTTATATTCATTAATTAAGACACATATTTCAGGTAACTGATGGATATGTTTCTATTTATAGATGCATAAACCTCTGTGTGACATTTAGCTTTAAAACATTCACAATACTCAAAGGTATTTTTTAATTATATAAGTGATTTTTTTTTTTAACCTGTTGAGGTGATCTGACTTATCAGCCACACAAAAAAAGAAAAATCTGAAAGGAAACCTGGCAGCAGTTAGGGCTTATATTCAGCATAGGAGAAGCTAAGTAGTGACAAGAAACAAAATGGCCAAATCATGATTTGTAGATGAGAAAGCAGTTTTTAAGAGCACATTCCAGCAGTGATTCCATACAAAAGATGAACAAAACAAAGGTATTTAAACAGGGAAGGGAAAATAAAGTGTCTAGTGCTTGTAAATTATTTTACAGTACACATACAAATTACTAACTTACCTTATTTTTTGAAGGTGATAATCTTTCTCAAGAACTGCTGACTTCACAAAACACCAGGAAAGTCAGCATATCTGAAAAGGCTGTGATAAAAAGAGGTATGAAAATTGAAAATTTGATCTTAATTTCTCTGTCCCTCAAATAATATCATGTAGAAGATGGGTAATCATTTGAATTTCTACCCAGCAGATTGCATAGAGGCATACTTTAAAATGTGCATACTACCGCAAAAAAGATAGAATAATAAGTAAAAGAAAAGGGTAGAAAACCACTAATAATGAATAACATCTGATATAGTGTATCCAAATGGGAAAACACTACATTCCCCTAGTGAATACAGAACTGCAATAATTCTAACCAAACTAAGTCTGAACAACACAGGATTTCTGTTAACACAGCTCAGGAGTGTTTGTGCTTGATAAAAAGAAGTAAATAAATATTTACTTTTATAAAAATTCCTCCACTCTTTTTAGCATTCAGTCTTGCTGTAGCAGTTTCCTCTGTATTGTGAAGGGCTACTGATACATCTCTTCTCCCAGCACAGCACCTCAAGGTCAAAACTTGCATGACCAGATGCTGATGGCTGCTTTTAATCAGCATATAAGGAGAGAGCTGTGCTGATTAGCAAATCCTAATGCCATTATCCAGTGAGACTGTCAGGTGAAGTTGACCCTTGTGCAAGAGCTGTAACACAGTATGAGGGTACAGTGAATATACCTAAAATGCATTGACAAACAGATATCGTTAATCAGGAACAGCAGTCTCGTTAAAAACATCAGTCTGCATTTCTTTCCTAACACATGAGAAATCATGAGCCCTTCAGTCTTGTGTTCTTCTTAATTATGCTGAGATTTATGAAAGAAAGCTATTACACTAAACTTCTAAAAATATTATTATTATTTTTTACACATTGTTTTTTCCCCTATGTTCTAATGAAAACAGAAAGATTACAGCCTAGTTCAGCTGGAGCAAGAATATTACTATTATTCCTAGTAGGAACTCCTTTGTTTTATAATAAGAAGATGGACATCAAATACATTATATTTTATGAATTTTAGGTGTTATTTTGTGAGATCACATATGTGATCATGGGAAGCTTATTATTATCCTATTCTCATTAACATTTTGTTTTGCCTTAGAAAATCAAAGATTCATATAAACGTAATTAACTCTTCTTGTCGCTGTGGAGTTCCTACTTTATTTCTTTCAGTGACAAGCCAAAATTTAGTATTTCTAAATAGTTAGGTATTCATCAATGGTCCAAGAGCAACATCAATCCTTTCTGACTCTGAAAATAAAAAATACTGCAAAGGCAAAACATAATGCATTTTTCAGACTTGCTTTGTCTTATCAGCCACAATAATATGTGGAGTATTTATTATTTGTCTTAAAGAAACTTATTTGTCTCTGAAGAAGTAAAGCTCTTTTGGTAAGTGATGTTTGCCATGGAACTGTTCACTTGTAAAGCTCTGGGACTCGGCAAAGAAATAAGTTACAAAGCATCAAGTCATTTTGCTGCTTTTCTTTTTGTAAATGCAGTTTTTAAGTAATGCAAAAGAAAGATCATAGCTATGCTGAAAATACTTGGAAGCCAGTGCTTTGAGGATCCTTTACTATAGTTAATCTCTTAGACTGTTGCTGTCTACCACTCCCTCTGAAGCATTTCCTAATTGGCTCCCTGGAAGTTCAGCTTCTTGCCCTTCAGAGAGCAGTGGTGTGGCTGCTGTCAAAGAAGGAGCCACTTAACTCAGGGTATGATCTTAATAAAAATTCTTTCTTCCCGGTGGCTTTATTGCACAGGCCTTTTTTTCCTCCCTACTTTCTTTCCTACATTAACAAAAACGACACAAGAGCTTGGAGTCCACAGAAACCTACCAAGCAATTCCTGTTTAAAATAAGCAGTTTGGCTCTGCTCTCGTGTACATTGGTGTGATGACTATGTAACCGTGATCTCTGAGGTGGGTCGTTCCTCCCTGGGAATAGTTTCATTAACCAAGTGCAAGAATTGAAGTGGGGAGGAGCTGTGAGAAACTTTGCTCCTCAGGCTATGGTTTGCAGCACAGTTTAAAGCAGCTCCAGACACAGTCTGGTTTCACCATATGTTAGGATTTTTTAATTTCAGAAGGAACTGTTATGATTTCATATGTGAGGAGAAAGAAAAGATGCTTTTGTGTGTTCTATTGTGCAACTGCCACAGAACAGCTTCACTCAATCTACCCCTCACTATTCTGTTTTGATTTTAGATGATTGTATAAGGCAAAGTTTCTTATCTGATGTAACTGCATCCAAAGTATTTATAAATGTTGATTGTTAAAAAAAAATTTAACAAAAAAATTGATTTTTTTTTTTCCTGGATGCTTCTTTTCGGACAGAAATATTCAGATTTTGTCTATTTGAACTGACTCCTACTCTTCCTTCCCACCTATCATTTGGCTACTGGACAAACAGATTTTCTTCTGGCTTATTCTCAAAAGAAATTACTAAAATGCCATAGCCACAATCCTGAAAATCCTGCTGTCCTGGAGCCTGAACTCGGAGGCATTTTGAAGCCATAACATTGGGTAGAGAATAAGATCAATTGGCTTTTTATGTTGTTGAAACAGCATAAAAGGAACGTAGCATTGCTCAGTTATCCAGTCTGTATCACTGAGATTAGAATGAGAAAAAACATACTCATGTATGATGTGTGAATTACGATCTCTGCACAAGTTTTTCTCAAGAGTAGCAGGCAAAATTGCTTTGGACACTGTAAAATAGACATAAAATAAAAATAGTGAGGATTTTGGATTTTTTTTTTTTTTTTGCAAACAATATATATACATTCATACTTTTTGCATTTTCTCTTTTACTAACACAGAAGAGCTGGATTCCCTATAAGTTCCTTAAGCTATACTGCAAAATGTCTGTCAAATCAGCAATAGAGAATGAGTATTTTCTCCTGCCAAATTTTCTTCACTAAATTAACTCTAGAAAGATCCTTTTTTAAAGAAGATAAAGAACTGTGAAAATGAGACATTTGTATTGCCTGTGTAATGGCTACACATATATTAGGCAAATCCTGACAAAGCAAAAATTATTCTCTGATTTCTTCCTCTCCTTTCATTACTTGTGGTCTTGTTCTGCACCTGTTCAGCACTTGTCCTTACAGATGCATTTAGATGCGTTTAGGCACTTGCAGGAGCAAAAAAATGAGAACAGATGCGTCATAAGTACAAAATATGTGCTAAAAGGACATGCCGTAATGGGAAATCAGAGCTGAATGGGAGGAAAAACAAAACATGGCAGGATACAGAGGATGCAGACCTAAAATTAGCATAGGATAGATACATTGAAAAGACAAAATTCAGCAGATAAGGGCTCCTGGTTTATTGTCTAAAATATGCCTATCTGCATTCCCAGGGAACAGCATCAATCTGTCTTGATTTCTGAATAAATTGAGCTCTCAAGCAAAATCCTTGTAAAAGAAGGCAGCTCTATTTTTATCACTCTGACCTTTCTAGAAGGACTTTAGGGAAGAAGGAAACAAACTTATCTAAATTCTTACTACCCAAAGTCCAATGCTGCTTTGCTATCTGCAAAATTTTTTTGCCAGTGTTTTATAGATATCCAGCACTGAGACTCATTGAAAATTCACATATCACAACAGGCTTGCTTACAAGTTTGGTCTTGTGTGGTCTTCAACTGGTCTTTAAATAGTGTTAAAATATTATGTAATAATCTAGATCCTAAATTCACTGATGTTTGTTGGTAGCTTTGGTTAGCTTTAGATAAAGATCTGACTTTAAAGAAATAACCTTATGAACGTGCAGGAAATTGAACAAAATCCATAGAAGTAATTTCTTACTGGATATATTAAATGTATTAACTGCCACATTTAGTATTTTTGCCTTATTGTACATGTCTCAGGATGACAAAACCCTGATTTAATTAGGAGCTTTACTGGGACTGCTAATACCTAGCTTGAAATAGAGAGTGAATATGTATTCAGGGCATATGTTCTAGAATGAGGGAGTGGGTGCTATGGATAAAGGATTTTTATACAGAGAGTGTTATATAGGGTGGTTTTGGCATTCGTGAAAGCACTGTAGGATAATTAGGTAACTGGCTGAACCAATCAGATAATTTTTAATTTCTGTCTTTAAGGGTGTGATACTGGGAGACTGGAAAATGCAAATATAGTGCTTATTCTTAAGAAGAAATCAGGATGTAATGAATTGGATGTAGACAAATCAGCTTAACTTCACCTTCTGGGAAAATTCTGAAGAAAACTGTTAATCTACTTATAATTTGGAAAAATAATAGGGTAACAACACAGTGGTCAGGATATAGCTGTGTATACCAAATCACGTCAAATCAGTCTATTATCTATGAAATGTTAACAGGGGTGTTGCACAGAGCAGGAATAGATTAAATCCTGTATGTCTTGATTGAATTAAAGTTTTTCATACTATGTCAAGTAATACTTTACAAAACATATTTACAAAACATATGTTTCATGTAACTTCTCTAAGAACTGTGCAAATATCCCTAAACAACTATACCTGAAGTAAAGGGATCAATGATACGCCAGAATGGAAGGATGCATCAGGTAGGTCTTCATGGGGATCTGTCACAAGTATGAAGCTATTCATGCTTCCATTAGAAATTACAGAGCACTGAGAAAGTATATTTATTTTGCATGTGGCACAAATGAAGGGCTGCAAAAACTTTGCATAGCAGGACAAGAATTTGAAAGAATCTTGCTAAAAATACATAAATGCTCTGGAGAAATAGATTAAATTCAGTAACAAACACTTGTAAAATTTGTGCTTAGGTAGGAGGAATTGTGTGTACTACAGGACGCAGAAGACTGAATCAGGAGCAGCTTTTCAGAAATGTGGTTACATCCTAAATTTCAACATGTGGTAACAATATCCGGTATTTGCTATGAAAAATACAGGAGTGATGTATTGGGTCTGACTGAGATGAAGTTAATGTTCCCGTAGCAGCCCTCAGACTGCCGTGTTTTGTATTAGTAACTACAAAGGTGTTGATAACACACCAGTGTTTTGGTTACTGCTGAGCAGTGCTCTCACAGCACCAAGGCAGTCTCTCCAACATTTCTTCCCCTCTAGTAGGATGGGGCTGGGGAAGGTCTTGGGAGGGGATATAGCCAGGGCAGCTGACCCAAACTGACCAAAGGGATATTCCATACCATGTGATGTCTGCTCAGAAATAAAAGCAAGGAGAATGGAGGGGGAAGGGAGGGCATTCATTATTTACATTTGTCGTCCGGGTTAACCATTATGCATACCAAAGCCTTGCTTCCTGGGAAGTGGCCAAACATCACCTGCTGATGGGAAGTAGAGAATAAATATTTTGTTCTTTTGCTTCTGCACTCATAGCTTTGCTTTGTTTCTATTAAACTGCCTTTTGTCTTGACCCACAAGTTTGGGGGTTTTGTTCCATCTTATTTTCTCCCCTCCCCATCCTGCTGAGGAGGGGGGTGACAGAGTGGTTTGATGGGCACCTGGAATTCAGGCAAGGTGAACCAACCACAAGTAGCAATTGTTAATCAGGAATGTAGTCCTGAATACCTGGAAAGTCATCCTTCTCCTTTACTCAGCTCTGATAAGGAGTGACTAGAATGACCAGAGGTTACCAAATAAGACCTATGAGAAAAAAGTGAAAGAAATGGGGTGGAGAATGGAGAGGAATATGGTGTAACCAATAGCCCAGTGGTTCAGCCAAATGTGACCCAAGGTCTAGCTTTGTGTAGCATGTCTGGGTAACTTTGGTTCTGTTTTACTGAAAATGTTAAAGTGTGAAAGTACATGAGTTAAAATCATGGAAGATAAGAAATGTGACTACACAGAAATAAAATTGCTGTGATGGTAGTGACTAGTAACTCAAGGACTCAAAGGGGAAACTAATGACATAAACATGAGGAAAAGGTAGAGAATTCAGAGACTGCAACCCAGGCTGTTCCAGGAAGCAATAGATGTTAATACTTTCCCACCTGACTTATAACTGTCTAGCTGACATAGATTTATTAGGCGTGCTGAGGATATTAATGCTTAGCTTGGTAACTGCATATATGAACCAATAAACGCTTTTTTAGCCCATTACATGAGGTATATTCTGCTTGCAGAGTCCTCCTGTGCATAGTAAGAGTTGTTCAAGCAAAAGCAGCCCATTACATGGAGGTTACAGCAGGAACACAGTAACACAAAAGGTTTGGTGCAAAGAAGGGGCAAATCTCTTCTCTGACAGTGGAGCAACCAAGTGGATCTAGGTTCAATGTTGCTAAAGGTCTTGGCAGAAAACCTGAGACAGCCATCTACGAAGAATGTCATAGCTACAGCTGTTTTTGTCTCAGAGCAGAGGAGACATGGGGTTGATTTTCCATGGACCTTTGGAGTTTCAGGAACCTTCATAAGCAAACAGAAAGATGGACAGAGATAAGACTTAATGTGATACTGGGAACACCACATCAGGAGCGATGTCAATGATTGTGCAGTTTCCCAAGGGCAAGGCATGTCTGAGTCTTGTGACAGTTCAATGCTTAGCTCATCTAAACAGAAGGTGGAAAATACGATCATTGATTGTAACTGGATTATAATGCTCTGCTCTGTACCTTCACTGACTGCTATGGTTTATTTTGGAGAGAGGCAGAACAGAGTGGAAATACCAGAAACAGTTATGCTGAGGAAACATTACATTTCATGGGGAATAACTCACTGAGGCTCTTCAGTTACTTAGTGTAGACTGTACAAAAGCTTGGCTGATGGTGGCTAGATGTCTTCCTGTGCTTCTTTCTGGTTCGACTAGGGCTAGCTCATGTACACAGTGCAGTAGCATGCAGTAACCAGATACTAGGTTGCACCAACATAATTTGGTGAATTCCATTACAAACCCTGGAAGCTGAGCAGGCTTATTATTTTGAAAACTGTATCAGTAATAATAAAACAACCTCATATCAAAAAATCTTACCAGGGCAAAATAACTGGCAAACACCTCAAGATTTGTGTGTGTGAATCAGCATGCTGTCGGTTCAGTAGAACCATGCCAGCTAAAGATCTGTTTAAAAAATTAAATTCCTGACATAAATTACAAGTATTGTATAATCTCATCTTAAAAAAAAAATAGTAATTAGGTTTCACTCCTACAAGCACCAGGATAATTGGGTCCCAAAGGTCTAGAATAAGGTTAAACAATTAGACTGTATTTGCAAATGAATATATCCTGATTGGCACTTGAAAGGATAAAAGGTTTATTTGAAGTTATTAAGATTTTAACCCATGATTCAATGAAATCCATGTATATCAGGCTTAGTGCTAACTTGAAAACATCTCTCCAGATACCTCTGAACCTTAGATGGAATTTGAGCAAAGTTGTCTCTCTGTAAGGAGTGCTCTGAGCAATCCAGCTGACTTCTTGTTCCAGTGACTGAATATTAGGATTTATTATTAGTTGCTAAATTATTGATTATTGGGTCAATATATCTTGAAGTTCATATCAACAAAACACAACATCTATTTATATCACAGCAATTTTAGAGACAAGCAAAGTGAAACAAAGGTAGATTTATGAACCCAACAAAGGTCACACAGGTGAGCAGCAAAACAAAGAATAGGTCTTCTGAACGCCAGCTTCTAGTCCAACACTTGCACTACTGGGTTTAAAATGAGTAGTACAGAGAAACAAAGAGCCTGGCAGGACAGGAAATTGATGGCAAATGATACAAGAAATACAGTTATAGAAGTAATTTTGTTTCTTCTGTATGACAAAATCCAGGTTAAAAGTAATTCAGAACGATTTCTGCCTCAACTATGCAGAAGTGTGGCCCCAAGCCAGTGGTCTATGCCATTATGTACACCGGGCTACAAAGTTATGAGGCTGGTGGAAAAAAACAATGGAATTCAATCCTATCATGACTGCTGATCTTTTCAAAATTTCTTCAGCTATATATGGAGATTTATCTCCAATTCAGCATAGACATTAAATTTAATGTAAGTCTTTCCTCACTGCATTAGCTTGATTTAGAATGATAACTAAAATATTTTTTCTAGAAGATAATTTGAGTTAATCTATCGAAATTATGCTTTCAGTAGTTGTAATATACAGAACAGTAAGCAAGACATGGCAGTGGATAAACCGAAACGTTTGTATAAAAATCTGTAATTATTCTGCATTACTGAAATAGAAGTACAGGACATAGGTTGCAGGATATTTCCTTTTCATTGATTTTGACACCTCAGAATTTATAGAACTGGAGAACACACCTTGGAGCACAACCAAAGCCACACTGAAGGCTGGTCTCAGATCTTTTTCTTAGAAGAATCTACATGTAGTAAAGGGAGAAGAATTAAAATCTTTTGAAAATATGAAGAGTTTAATTATTCACAGATAATTATTTCATTTCTGCATTTCATAATCAGCAAACCTAGAACATATTTTAAGTTTTAATTAATTTCTTAAATAGGATTTAAAACAGAAAACCAACTGACCTTCCTGGATAAGTGGAAATAGTTTTGTTATAAATAGTAATAATATGGATGCAAAAATCTTCATACAATCATAGAATATCTCAAGTTGTATGGGACCCATAAGTATCATCAGGTCCAGTTCCCTGCTCCTCATAGGAATATCTAAAACTAAACAATATGACTAAGAACATTGAATCTTAAACAAAATTAGAGGAATTATTTCATACCTTGGAGAAATTAACTGCCCACACTGATGGTGTTGATACATCATATACTCCTACAAATAGCACATTAGGATTTTTTTCTATATGTAGCTATTCATAGAGCTTTTCCCCAAAAGTCAGTCACCTGAATTCCATGGTCTCCATATACAATAGGATGAGAAACTGTGTCCATACTGAGTTGAAATTAAAAGCACTTAACTACAGAGTAGTCCATATAACTTCTCTACAACACTATATCCTCTGTATATAGCTACGTAATCCTCTCTATTTTATTGAACAAATGATGTTTAAAAAATAAATGTCTTGTTTGAGGAAATTCAGTAAGATTTTTTAAGTGGCGTGCACTATTCCAAAAGGAGTATAGAAAACAGAGAGAGATTAGCTCCATAAGTAAAACAAACATAGGAAAAACTCTTTAGAAAGTCATTGACCTAGCTACCATAGGTAGTACTACGTTCCACCACTAAACAGGGAGATAGACCTTTGGAGTATATATCACACAGTGTGAATAGCGAAAGCAATAGCTAGTTTTAGACATATTCTTACACTCTGTGATGCCTTTCTTCATAGAAGCAAAAAACTCCTTCTATAAAAATGTTCTTGGAGAGTGGTGTATTCTTTTGAGCCAGAGACTAATCAGTCTATATGCTTGCTCTGTGTTTCGTGAGATTATGAATTAATTCTCATGGACATGTCAACCAGGCTGCAGGACTTCCACACTGCAGTGGCAGTGCTGACTGGCAAGGCCATGTCTCCACCCCCCTGACACAAAACACATGCACACACCAACTATTTAGATAGACCCAGTTTACCTATCAATCTTATTAACAAAGGCAGACCTGGGCAGAGCCTTTACAGCTAAGTCACGTGTTTGAGCTAAGTATATGTCAACAGACTAATTCAACTCTAAAAAAGTTCTAAAAATGTCCAGGAGCTAGCTGGGAAGGTAAAACCCCATGGGTTTTTTGTGGGGTTTTTTTTTCAGCCTTGTAGTGCTACCTAATAGGCCTAACTGAGAGCAGTTACTTCCATGAATAAGCATCTGATGAGAGAGCTGCAGTCCTTGGTTTTGGCAGCAACAGTTATTCTTGCCTGTAGTTAATTAGCCCATCTGAGGAAGGTGTGATAACCTGCTGATACAAATCAGTGGCCTCAGAGGTTGTTCTGGAGGCCTTGACCATAGTTCTCTATACCTGCATTTAATTGCATATGGTGTGGTCATCTGTACACTCTAATCCTCCTGCAGTGCTGCTGCAGATATCTGAGAGAGTTTTCTGTTCAGGCCAAAGAAAATCTGTGTGCAAGCTGTAGGAAGTTCCTCATGACTTATTACAGGAATTGGTAGCCCTTTAGGTAAAAGGTGAGTGAACAAGTGTTAAGCAAAAAGGATTTCAGGTGTAACCAGCTTAAATTGGAATGTCTGCCTGCTTGACTCAGGAATATTACTGGGAAAGCTGATGCCTTGCCTTGTGAGTACATGCTTCAGGGGTGTCATGAACTGAAAAATAGGCTAGCTACTGTGTTATTGCATTGCTTCACTATGGTGGTTACAGTTTATTTTCAGCAGAATTTGATCAGGACTTTGTTATTTATCATTAACTGTCTCTCTGTGCTACTTTCCCCTCGAAAAAGGATGATTTAAGAGGTACAAATATCACAGTGAGAAATTGGACAGTAAGAGAAGCTAAAACCAATTATGCTTGTTTTGTTTTCCTTCTTCAGTCTTTCAGCAACAGGTAAAGCTTTCCTAGGCACCAATAACTTGACTGCCTAAGGTCTCACTTTGGATTTGCTGTAAACCATTGTGTGGCATTGACCTTTAGTAAAGCCGAGATCCCTAAGAGCTAGTTCTGTAGCACTTCAATGTCTAGATTGGTTATCAGACTTTGAATGTGTCACCCAGGATTCTTTCTGTTGCATGGTTCCTTCAAACCTTGAGAATGGTCGAGCACAAACATATGTGTGAGATAAGTCTTGGAGAGATTCCTGGGCCCTACATCTCCTTTTCTGTGAGTTTTCTCCTACTTCTCTTTAATTATGTTTCTGTCTCCCTTTCAAAAACACACACACAAAAAAATTGAAAAGGAAAAAAAGTCACAGTAGGTGAAATTTTTTGTCTCCAAGAAAGTAGGAGTAGGGTGAAGAAACCTCATAAAAAAAGAGTCTTAAGTGAAATGCTCATATTGATGAGCAAAAATATAAATCCCTCAGATTATATTTATCTCCAAAGAACTGTGTACAAGCTTGAAATAATTCCTGTCTTGTCTTGATCTTGGCAGGTTTCCAGAAAAGTATTATACAATCTGGGGAGCTCTAATGCAGGTCATGTAGGAATAATTCAGAGGCTTTATTTAAGGAACATACACTGCATCCACTTATTTCTAAGAGGTGCAAGGATAAAAACTTATCACGCTGAAGAGAAAGAAAGAGTGAAAAAGTGTCATAGTGGGGATCAAGTTGAAACTTTCAGGAAAATACAGATCACATTAAATTGCAGCAGGTTTTTTTTGTTTGTTTGTTTTTACTTTTTAGAGAAAACTGCTTAAAGTAACAGTAAGTAGTGATTTATTATTTTCAAAGATTACTACTGTTCTTTCTGTTTGGGAAATGAGTTCTCTCTAACAGAATAAAGATTTGGATCCTTTATATGCACATATAAATCAAGAGCAATTGCTTACCAGGAAATAGCTATGCCAGGTGACACCACCATATCTATGACTGGATCCATTCTGTTTTCCTCCCTGTCTAGAACTACTAAGGAATGGTGAATACTGGCTCTAATCTCTTTTTTTTTTTTCATTAAGTGATGTTAAACAAGCGTAATTCCAGCCACTACTGGATTAGGACAAGGATATCATGGGTAAAAGTGACCAGAGACTAGAATATCAATATCCATAAAGAGACCAAGTTTGTAAAACCTCCTTGGAAAGCTGCTGTGCACTGAGCTCCCTTCCGATGTGTATGGGAAAACATTCTGAAGCAAAAGTGTAACCTATATGGAGAGAAATTTTAAAAAGGGTGGGGAAAAACAAACTGGGATTTTTCCGCCCCTATTTTCTCACCTCTTGGTTGTATAATTACAATCTCACCATGTTTCCATGAAAGTAACAATGCCCACAGGAAGCTGTGCAGTCTCCAGACTGCTGGACAAGAGACATTATAGGGTTCAAAAACATTAGAAGGCAAGATAAAGTTTGAAAATAAGTTTCAGAAGTCGCCAAGTACAACAACAATCTGTGCCTGAGAGCATTCTGTGATCCATGCAGTGCTCCAGCAGCAAGGGTTGGCCACTCAGGCAACTCAGTGCATCAAGGAATGTAACACAGATGCCACTTAATGCAGCTGCCTTTATTTTGAGTCACAAAGGCTTTACCTGAAGGCACTGTAAAAACTGTTCAGCAGTATCTCTGCTGTCTATCACCTAATCTGAATCATCATGGTCATCAGTGACTCTATGCTGTAACTGGTACTTAATGGGGTGGAAAAATTGAGGGAGGATTGGTAGGCTTATTCTACCTTTTCTTCAAGTTCATGCAGAACACAATACATACAGTTTTTTATCTTATTTCCAGTTGCAACTCTGTGTGTTTCTGAAGGACAAAAGCAAGTCTTACTCATTATATTATTTGTGTAGAGTATTTTTTCCTGAATATCTTTCATGTCAAATAGTGATTTTTTTTTTTAATTGCTTTTTTAATTCAGTTACTATGCATGTAGTTTTGTTTTGTGGACATAGATGGGAATGTGTTCACATTTATGACTAATTTTCAAATCTGAGGTGTTTAAGCAGAGATATCGAAGACTGGCATAGTTTGAAATACCATGATGGAGACACAGGTGTTTGCTAGACCACCCCTATACAGTTGCTTGAGATATTTTTTCTATACTAGCCAAAAAAATGCATCCCTCAGTGCAATAAAATAAATTCAGAATGTGCACAAAGTTTTCCTGTGCCATGTAAAAATTTTGGCTCTAAAATGCTTTATATGCACCACAGTTAAATTTTGTGGTGAAGAAAGTTTTATTTTCTTATCCAAAAAGATTTTGTGCTTGGTTGGGTTAAAACTGGTTTATGGTCTATTAGTGTGAGGGATATCATGTTCTAAGGGTAGTGTCTGGAAACCATTTGTGTAAGTTTATGCAGTGCCCAAGGGTGACAGTTCAAAATTTCTTAGCAAAACAGCAAATTCATCTTCCCAGAGTATGTTCTTTAGCCTGAGTCACCTTGTCAAACAGGTGACAGCAGATGAAAATTCACTGGTGTTCAGCTCCTTGCCCAACAAAGTCATCGTCATCAACTGTCTTTGTTGTTTCAGAGTTCAGAGCAAACAGGCTATTTTCTTTTTGCAAACCTCTGCAGTCCTACATGGTCAATAGTCAACACCTTACTCTTTGACCATCAGGGGGTTTCTGCCATATATACCTATTGCTAGAGTCTTAGGGAGAGCACTGGAGGGAGGTAGATCCATTATTAACCTAGATTAAAGGGAAAAGGGAATTAAATGTGAATCTGAAGGCATTTAACTATGAATGGAAAAGCTGTGCAAAAGCTTAGAGCTGTAGACATAGAAGAAACCTAATTAGAGAGGTGGACCTATAGCTAACCTATTTTACTAATCTTTCAGGTCAATTCTTCTGTTGGAGAATGACACATTCCTTTTAATACAATTCCTTAAGCAACCTTGTGAAAGAGAATGGCTGCTTTTTAACACAGTCAGAACCTTTATGTTCTATAACCTCAAATTCAAATTGAAAAGAAACTGTGGAAGTATTTGTATTTGCTAAGTCTGGTCAGAAAGTATTCGACTTCAGTTTTGACTGTGTCTTCTTAACCTGGGCTTTCTTTTTTACCAGGGGGGGTGGAGGGGGGGGGGAAACTAAAACAACAACAACAAAACAACCAACAAATGAAAGCTATTTCAGTAGCAAACCACTTTAATTTCCTTTCAAATATGATTTTTTTTTTTTTCAGAGGACACAAAAAGTATGTGGGTATTTTAAGGAAAATAGTATATAGAACTTCACAGGGAAAGGGTGATCTAATATCTTTCAGATATTCCTGAGACATAAAAGCATGATGATTTAAGGTGCTCTTTTTGCCAGATGCCAATCTAAGAATGAGATGCTCCTTTTTCAAAGTGTTAGACATTTCCTCAAACAAAATTGTGGATCAAACCCTGATTGTTTATTCAAGGGCAAACACGTCACTTGTGTAACTCCCTTATGAATGATAAAGGGATATGTGGGATAGATCCATCCACAAATTTCAGAAGTGCGACTCTGTTCATCTGGATGAGAATTCAACCTTGTATGAAGCCAGAATATAAAGTGATGGTACTAGGAAAAGTCAGTAGCAATGGGGTATTCAATCTTTTCCTTTCCAAGATATTTTTTTCTCTCTAATAAATCACAAGTTCATTTAAACTGCATAGCACTGAGAGTCGCAAACTTATATCGGAAAGTTAAAGTGTTAGAATGTGGATTTGCCAGATAATCAAAAGCAGCTCTTTATGGTTTAAGCAAAATCAATGAAAAATACTGAAACTAAAACTGCTGACTACTTATTAAAGTAACTTGCTAGATGTTACTGCATACATATATATAAATTGCAACACGCAGCCTGAATCATTCAGATGCTTAAATGAGCATTTACTGCAGACAGTGTGGAGAAGACACGCCCCCTCTTTCTGTTTCTACATCTAGAAGATGCATGTGTGAGAGTAATCACACACAATCAAAATTTATTGTTGTGTAAAGGTCATACACAAACCTAGAAGACCTGGTTTGCTGCTATAAGCAGCGTGGAAGAAACTTGGAGGATGAACCTCTTACTTCCATGGGAAAATGGTGAAGTGTGAAACTCATTGTGGGAAATCTCTTCTTTCAGAGTAAAACTGTGGTCCCCAGGAGTGTGACCATACAATAATAAATTAAAAGCATATTCACTTTTCTACCTCCTGATCAGCTCCTCCTGTATTTCTACCAGAGATAGTTCCGCTGTAACAAACCTGTGACAAAGAAGTGGTCTGCTTCCATCTTCTCTTTTACAGCACTTGCTTCTGACCCGTTTGTAGCACAGGGCATCAGGAGCCAGCTAAGAAAGTCAGTGCAAAGTTAACAGCTGCACTATTGTCATAAGATTATAAATAATCACAAGAAATGTCCTTTGACCTCCTCAGAGGTGACCTGGGATGAGGAACAGTTTAAGAAGGTAGGAATTTTTTTGTTGTTTATTTGGGGGAAGGGTTTTAGTAGACTCGATTTTTTTCAATCCATTAAAAGTGTTACTGAATTTTCCTATTGCTCAAAGGGATTAGAAAGCAAATATTTATCTATGTTGTTTCAGTTTGTTTACTTTGTATTTGACTGAAATTTGGATATTGCCAATTTCACAGCAAATGACTACTCACTGGTGGGAACAGGGAGCAGAGATAATAGTGATTCCAGCTGTCACAGTTCTCCTGGGAAGCTCTGGGATTATGAAGTTGCTTTTTGCCCCTTTTTATGAGCTGGGCCCGGCACATTAAAGAATCATTAGGATTCTCATTACTGGCTTCTATGATTGCACGGGCAACTCCCCTCAGGCCTCACTGGAGACATCTGCCCTATGTTCATGCTTCACACAAGAGAAACAGAGGTGGTAGGAGAAGGAGGGGAAAAAACCCTATGGACTCTCCTGGAAAAAAAGCTAACATCAGCGCTACCTCTTTGGCTTCTGTTATTTGAGGAGCTTAATGATTATTTTATTCCAACACAGCAAAGCATTTTTCACACAGACTTAACTCTGGGTGTTGGCATAATTCAGTGGAAATCAGGCTCCTCATATAAGAGCACACTTGTAGAAAATAGCTTAGAGGTATCTCTGTGTCAAACCAAAGGCAGACTTCTTGATCAGCCAAATCTTACTCGAGATTCACAAAGCGTTGTAGATAGTCACAATAGGAAATGTTCAAACGTCATTTAGTATGGCACTAAGCACGCAGAAATACTGCTGTCTCGGAAGCAAACAGGAAAAAAGGAGGTTTTCTAAATGAATTAAAAGTAGTAATAAATAACATTATGGGATATTGCAAGTGCAAAGAGGGAGAATGAGTCACTTCCCATTTACAGCAATTATTGCAAAGAAAGAAACTCATTGTATCCTCTTCGGAGAGCGGCTTTTTTTTTTTTTTTTCCCCCCCCCCCCCCTCCCCAGAGTCTGCACAGTCCTGTGACGTTCTTCATGTGAAGAATCCAAACCAAGCCTGCCTACTTGTAAAGGTAAAGCTAGATGTGGTTGTAAGTCTTGGAAGGATTTTTGGCTGAAAATACAAAAGTCTTAGCAAGTTCTGCAAAGTATTTCAGCTGCAATCTCCTGGAGCACTACTGAATGCTTTGTTTCAGCCACCTTGCTCAAGTCCATCTAATATTCAAATTGAGCTGTACTAATCAAGAAGGAATTAAATTATTTGATTTGAAAGCCAGAATATTGAACACAATGAAATGAAAAAAAGTCAGCTAGAGCCGTAGATGTCTCTCTCTGCAGACATGCGTTGCCTGACTTTACTGGAGCTATTAGTGGGAGAGAGCAGTAGGTTTTAGATATATTGCCACATCTTAGAGTGTTGTAAATTGAGGCAACTCCACTGAAGTCAGGCACCACATAACTGTAAGGTGATACAAGAGTTTCCTGCCACCTGCATGATTAAAAGACAGTCACTCTGTGAGTACTGAAGTTCTAATCTAACACTACCCTCAGCAGAGATGCTGACAAATATGACAGATGTAGAATTTTTTTTAAAGGAATACACAGCTGCTAATTACTATCTTGCTGACCCTATTAAGGTGTTATAGTTGTGCAGAAATGTGAGTGAGGCCTTCAAACAAATGCCAAAGAAGTTTGCTTGATGCACATACAGTATTGCTAATATAGACATTTATTCTGTTGCTCATTAATTGGGATCCCTTGTAGTTTTAAAGGGAAAATAAATAAGTATTTTTGTAAAATTATGTTTGGGTTGTTTGCTGACAATTTTTTTATAGTTGTAACAAAAAAAAAACCATTGTAGGTAACAGAACAATGAGTGTTGATATAAGTTTGAGTAAAGTGCTTGAGATAGATAAACGTACAATTCTTACTTGCTATTAACGATGTGGTTAGGACAGGTTTAGGAATTTAACAGTTAGAAATCACCAGAAAATCCTACCAAGCTTGTGGCCTTCGTCAAATTAAAACTCCCCAACAGCAGTGTCAACGCCCCTCCAACTACTCTCCAGACTGATATGCATATGTGCTTCTACAATGTCACTAAACTGTAACAAATGACAGCTTTTCATAAATAATGTTAATACTCCAAAGACTTGCCTAAAGCCACTGCCACTGTGGACTAATACAGCTCTGCAAAGAGAACTGTGAGGCCTAGAAAACATGCTGGGATGTAGAGAGCTCAACCTAGCAAAGAGAAGATTGAGAGGTGATTTGATCACAGTTTATAGATATATGTGATGAGAAAAGATCTCTCGTGCCAGACAGCAATTAGATTTAACAGATAAGCTGGAAGCTAGATAAAATGAAAATGAGACTAACTTAAAATGAAAACTTGTGCACATTTTTCACACTAGTCTTGTACTGGAGCTGATTTTTGAGGTATATAACAGTTTATCCAGCTCATGAAGTCTTTAAATCTAAGTTGCCTGTCTTCCTATGAGACATTATGTCATTCAAGTGCATTGCCATTAGGCAGGACACAGGACTCATTCAAAGGAATTTTATGCCATGTTTTCACAAGCTTCAAACCAAGTGATCATAATGTTTCTCTCTGGCACTAACACCTGTAAATGGAATTGCTGTCCTGATGAAGTCAACAGCAATTCTCACAGTGCTTTCTGTGGGAGCAGGATTGTATTTCGCAAACGCATAAATGTTTGCAGTTTGTGCTCTCGGCTCCGATGGCTTAATGTCACCTAAGTATATTTGATTGCTTCTCTGCTAAATTACAAAGTGACACTGGTGATACCTCTTAACCACTACAAAAGCTGATTGCCTATATGCATTGCTCATTACAACTCATTCCTTTTATATGACGTTACTCTCTTCCTCTTGTGCTCCTATGATATGTGTCAAGACGCTGGTGAAGAGTGGTTCATTGGACCTTGTATACATAGCGTGTAATGGAATAAATTTTATCTCAGAACTTTTGAAATTTTGTTATTATTAAAAATGAAACGTTCATTAGTTTTTCTGACTTTCTGGTAGCTTCACTCGAGATCCAGCTAAATCTATGAGATTAAAACCCCCCACTAGTTGGTTTACTATTGATTTTGATCTCACAGTTCATGTAATCTGCTGTTCTGTGAAGTTTTGAAGTGGCTTTTATAGAACGAAATAGCCCTTCGAGGCAAAAGTGAATGCTTGAAACAATAGACTAAAATATACATTTCTGTTAGGTGCTATCTAGGAACCATGTGAAGGAACATCATTAGAAAATGTAGAATGCTTGTGAATTGAGTCCTTTCTACCAGTAAGACTATTATTACTGGCAATTAGATTAACAAAGCTATTGACTGATTACATAAAAGGTCTGCTTTTTTTTTTTCTCCCCCTGATAACCAGGTACATGATGGATGAGGCAGGCATGCACAAAGCACAGTACATCGTTAATCTTTGGGTCTAATGGGGTTATTAGTACTGTGTCAGTACATCAAACTCACACATCCATCTACCTATTGGAATAGATTACACACTCTACAGCACTCAAGAGACAGAAAACCGATACCAACTGATAGGCCATCAGGACATCTTTAAAGTCTGGCATAATTCTGTTACTGACACTTAAGTGACGTTAGCCTGT